>NW_016170213.1:0-9941 GCF_001687245.7 Rhagoletis zephyria
CAAAAATATTTAAATTCGATAAATACCTGGATGCACACAGAGTAAACAGATGAAAAAATAATGTTACTTTGACTTTATCATTGCTGCTTAGTTTTCTGCAGCTCGTNCTCTTTAACCTGTTCAAATGTTGCAGTTTCCGGCCAAGTACAATCGAAACGGGAAGAAGCTGAAATTATACACGTACGGAAAAAAATATGAAAAAACTTTAAAACGCACGATATTCACATATACAAAGAATGTATAGTTGCAAGCAGCAAAAAATCTGCAGCAAAAAAATTCAAATCCGATTGGTACAATCACAGAAAAATATCTTGAAAAGCAAAAATATTTAAATTCGATAAATACCTGGATGCACACAGAGTAAACAGATGAAAAAATAATGTTACTTTGACTTTATCATTGCTGCTTAGTTTTCTGCAGCTCGTCCTTGCCCGCAACTGCGCTTGTCACAAGGATTTGCTGCAATGTGCAATAAGGTGCGAAAAACCAATCGAGTAGTCGAAGTATGCAAGTGATTGCAAATGAGAAAAGCTGATTGAAGACGAAATGTAGAAAACGACTGTCATTGAAATATGTTGGCAAATGCTGAAGCCGTGAGCTGAGTTGAATACGTTTTCGTATCTATTTAGTTAGTTGAATCGTTGAATTTTGAATAAAAAAAATACGCTTAAACATTTGTCAGTCGATGGATCATTAATGATAGCGAAATTGTGCAATCGCTATTTGAAGATTTATTATTATATTGCACAATTGCTTTTTGGGATTGTGCGACAAATGATGATGGTGATGTGAAAGCTAGAGGATTTATTTGTATACATACATACATATGTACATGCATAAATCTGTCTTGTTAAAATATGCGGCGTCGAATAAGGTGACACAACGAAGCGACATTTAAAGCAAGCAAATACTCGTAGGTTGAAAAGATATGAAGGATTTGAAAATGTGTCAAAATAAAATGACATATATTTAAATTTTGAAAAAAAAAACTGAAATGAATGAAAGATGTATGTATATCGCTTTTACGAAGGTACCATTAGAATCCTCTCTTGTTTTAGAATATGATTTCCTCATAACCCTAAAGTTTAAAATTTTAAAGTTTTAACTTTTGAAGTTAAACTTCTTTGCTTTCGGTTGCACACATCGATGTATATTTGGGCTCTAATTCCAAACTCCAACGAAACGTTAAAGCGATAGAAGAAGCCCCTTTCTGCCTGGCTGCGGTGGTTGAGCATTATTAAGATAAACATTAGGACTAAGATTTCGATTGGGATTGAGGCTGAGGCTGAGGCTAAAATTAAGATTTAGATTAAGATTAAGTTTACGATTAAGATTACGATTAAAATTAAGATTGAGATTAAGTGGAAGATTGATATTAAGTTTAAAATTGAGATTACGATTACGATTAAGATTAAGTTTAGTATTTTGATCCAGATTAGGACTGAGGTTAAGATAAAGATTATGATTAGATTAAGATTAAGTACAAGATTGATATTAAGAGGACGATCAAGATTAAGATTGAGATAAAGATTACGATTACGATTAAGATTAAGATTAAGATTACCATTAACATTAACACTAAGGTTAATATTCAGATTAAGATTAAGGTTAAGATGGAAATTAAGGTTGTGATTATGATTAAGACAAGCATTTAAGATTAATGTTACAATTAAAATCAAGATTAGGGTTAAGAACCATATTAAGATTGATATTAAGGTTAAGATAATTATTAGGTTTAAGATCAAGACTAAGTTTAAGGTAAAGATTGAGATTAATATTAAGGTTAAAATTATGATGAAGAGCAATATTTGGAAAAGGATGAATATTAAGACTAAGATTAAAGTTAAGATTTAGATTGGGAATAAAATTTACATTAATATTAAGATCAAAACTTTCAAATTGGTTCAGAGCTAAGGTTTAGATTGGGATTAAACCTAAGATTAAGATCTTTCCTCCACATAAGAGGCCTTCCCTTTTCTCTACCCGTACAGCGTGTATCACATCGAATACTTTCAGGACTGGAGCACTAGGATGCCATGTGGTACGAGGAAGGCTCCTACTGCTATTCGTCCTTACGTCTCTGTTACTTTTAGCCACAAATTCCCTAGAATTCTTTCATCCCACAGTAATGTTTTGCAAGCAAATAATAGTAGTATGTATTCGCGAAACCTCAGCAGGAATGAAAAAGGAGTGTTATCCGAAGTATTAAAACCCTAATCTTGAGTAAGCTGGTTTGCTTAGAAAAGTTTTCAACTCATCGTGTCTCGTTCAGTTGCTACATTAGGGGCTCGAGTTGATGCTGAACCTAATCGTATGGATTCCAGTCGGATAAGGGCCATTTAAAAATCCTACCAACATCGAGAAATGCGCCTTGTTGAACTTTAAGAGCTTTTTAGAAAATCTTCCAATTAACGCGTGGCTGATTCTTTAGCTAATAGATGGTCACACTCTTTTTACACGGCAAGAATTTCCCAAATGTGTCCTGTCTTGTCGGTCCAATAGCCCAGCAATTTAATGCAATTTCGTTATGGCCTAGACTTTTACTTTTGAGCTTTTATTTGATGGTGAAGTGTTCTGACAAAGTTGAGTGGGATGATGACCGAGAGTTACTCGAAAACAACACCTCCACTTAACCTTCAATTCAGCTCGGTTCCATGCGTAAATAAATTTACTATGGTCTTATTCCTCTGCGTTTTGTTCAGTATTCGAGTCGGACTAATTATCAGTTAGCTACATATGCAAATATTGGTTAAAACCGAAGTGAACTACAATCTTTTAAAAATGGCGGATTGTCCATATTTAGGTTGAAATGGCTGCCAGTAAAAACTAAATCACAATTTTTTTAATAACTAAATAAAAAAAATTTTTCGTATGATAAACAGAATTTTTTTTGAAGAAAATGGATTTTCTCCAGAAAACAATTCAACAACAAAAAATGTCCGATAAATATAATGATATATTGTTTTGGTGACTTTTTGTGGAGACCAACTTTTAAATTTTAGGAGCAATATTTGCGGTTAAGAAAAGTGTTCATAAAAAGATATTTAAAAGCTTACTACACCAACTTGTGTCGCCTTGCATACTTTTGAGCGCTAACTAACAGAAGAGTGCCCTTTCTGCCACAGACACGAGGCTTTTGGAGGCATTCTGTGGTACCCAAAAATATGTTTTGAATATCTTCTCTAAAAAAGTCATAAATCTCAGCACATCACTATTGTGATTTCTACTACGCTTTAAAATATGCCACATTTGATTTTTCTTCCTTAAGAGTGCCATATTTGTTGAAGCTTTTAGGCGAAGTAAAAATTACAATAGTCACGCGTTGAGGTTTTCAAACTTCTTAGAAGTCTATCTACCCCNCCCCCCAAACTGTACAAAAAATTACGAACGATATTATGCCGCTTATATAAGACTATGTTTGACTAAATTTAGTGCTAAATGTTACTAAGTTAAGGTCACTAAAAAGTTTAAAAGAATAAAGAGAGATAGATGAAAGATTAGTGATTTAAATTTTAACTGAAAAAGTGTCTGCATATTTCAAAGAAATCAAATTTCCTAGCAGTTCATAGTATATATTTAGCTCAATTTTCAGGCAGCCCTACCATCTGTAAAAAATGCTGATTATTAAATTCCTTTTTTTCATCAAGAATAGAAGTTTAAAATGGGACACACTTTTTCCTCGTTACCCACACTACTTCATAATAATATTTAATTTCAAAGCATGTCACATTTTCCCCCTGCCATTGACATCGCCAACGCTGCTGCCGCCTACACGCTATCTTCCTATCTTGTACTTTTGACAGCATTTAATTTAATTAATTTATACGCAACATTACATAAAGTGCTATATTTTAATTTAAAGCTAGACAATATATGTACATGCATATGAGGTGAGAGGAAAAAAAATCAAGAAACTTCCTAGATTTTTCAGTGCCACGTAGGAACCTGCGCGCCCTCCACATCACCTCACTTCTACTTTGATTGCCCTTGAAGAGCTCCTCCAACGCTACCGCATACTCTCGATTGCCACTCACAGCTGCGCAAACAATCGTTGTGGGCGTTTATAAAAAAATAATAATGTAAAAAACAAACAGCAAACGGCTAAAAATGTAGTTAATTTTTAACGAAGAAAATTAACGCGTAAAAATGAAAATAAAAAGACATACACAACAGAGCAAAGACTTTGTTAGCGGGTAGTACAATGCCCCTGGCACACAAAAACTTCTTTGAGGAAATAAAGCAACGGCGTTCACAGTCTAAGGGCGAAAGCAGCAAAGTGTGTTTGCTTGTTGCTTGTTTTTTTAAGCTCACTTTTTTTCTTTTATTGCTTTGGTTTTTTATGGGCAGAAACTGCCTACTTTTATGCTTCCTTTTAGCGCTGTCTATGGGAGTTGGAAATAAAGTCAAAATTGCTGCTATGGTAGAGAAGGGGGACAAGCTTTATTCCGGCCATCGAGTTGGAGGCATTGTGTCCTGCATTTATGGGCTGACAAATTAAATTATGTCCAATGCATTAATACTTGGAAGTATTTCTAATTCTGCCACTTGAAAAATTATAAAGTCGCTATGTGTTTATAAGAGGGTGAAGATGCTTTGATTGCCCCACACTTATACCCATGAATTGAGATTTGTTTGTCCCATATGGCAGACCATGTAATGCTAAAAAAATTACAACTTTTCACTGCAGTGGTCAGATATAATTTACCATAACTAAAAATTAGTTTATCGCCATTATTTCGAAAAGAATTTCTACAAAGCCATAATATTTTAGTCCAGATTCGAATCCGATAGATAACTGCTTGCTTATTGCGGAGAAGTGTGTGAACAAGAAAAGCTTCAGGACAGAATTTTTAAGGGAAAGCTTAGATAGGATAAGAGAAATAAAGGTCCACTACTGCCAAATACTTCAGCTTTTTTATAAAGGCCCGTGTGGACGCCCTTAAGATGTTTTATGACGGATTTTCAGTAAGCATTAAATGACAAAAATTTTAATGAAAAAGTTGGGCCTTAAAAAATACCTGCCTCATTTCTCTTATAAGAGACAAGTTTTCTCAAGTGGGCCACCCTAAGTTGACTTCTAGATTTTTTATGTTTCATTGACCAATTTTGAAAGCTAACATGGTGTACAATATTGGCACCAAAGATTTTGCGCAATTTTTTTTTTACGAGTTATTTGCCAGCAAATTTTTATGCAGGCTTTTACACCTTTTCAAATATTTTAACAACCATTCATTCGAATCTTTTGATTTTTTGACAGCGGTTAGAGAACTTATTGGGCAACAAAATAAAGTGGTCAGTTTGAAAAATTTCGATTCTTGTTTTATAAAAAAATTTACTTTTGTAATCAATTGATTTTTTTTCACCAGGTATACGCGAACCTAGGAAAATAATTCAAAAAGCATTATTTGCGCTAAACAATCAATTTTACTTTTATTAAAAAAATTTATGTACCTTTGATTAGCTTAAAGCTTTTTACCAAAAATTTAATTTGATAATTCTTGATTTTATATTTAAGTTTGAAAATTTTACTCTTTGCTTTCCAGTTCATTTGTGTTATATTTGTTTAAACTAAATCTAGTAGAGAATTACGTGGAATCGATGCTCAGATTAAAAAATATGGCCCTATGGAAAGATCGCCGGTTCGGCCACGCTTACGGCATACTTTACTCTTTGGGCTGCCAAACTCACCTTCGAAAGGCTCTTTAAGATGAACATCCCATCAACAAGAGAGTGTAAAAAACACCAAGAGTCTGAATTCCATACCACTGCAGAGTTTATCATGCAGAAGTTTTAGCTACATATGTATAGAACACATGCCATAAGGAAGACTGGGATTAATATCTTCTCGGAGAGCCGGGCGGCCATCAAATGAATGAACGCAGTAATGCTAAGAACAAAGGTTGCACAGGAATACCTGGCAATTCTAAATGACACTAGCACCGTCTTCAAGGCCAGCCTTATTTGGGTCCCGACAGATAGAGGTATTGAAGGAAATTACAAAGCGGATGAGCTAGCCGGGAAAAGTACCACTCTTCCACTGCATGACAACAGATATAAGATTGAGATTCCCATAGCAACCTGCAAATTAAAGATTACAAAAAATATTATTCAAGCGGCCAATAGGCCATGGTTAGACGAGGGCACTCGTACAACTACTAATACGGAAGAATTACTCAGCCTCTCAGAAGAGGACATTTCGATCGTCATGGCTTGCAGAACCGGTAATTGGCTATTCGGTTGATTTTTGGCAATTGTTTTTTGGTGAGAAATTCACGCAGTTTCTTCCATATAACGTCGAAAACTTTTCTGCAAGTACATGGAAAAAATGCTCAACACCGTCGTTAAAATAAATAGCCAAAAATCTGCCGTAAATCTTAGATACTTCGAGTATGCACTTTATTTTACTTAAACTTAATCAAATATAAAACTGCATATCTAGAGCTTAAATTCTGATATTTGCTGAAATTCGTCCTTCTGTTTCTTTTAGTACATTATGCATTAGCATATGAATGCATACATGCACATATATTGTACATATTTACGCATGAATATAAAACTCCATTATCATTTTGAAGTTAAGAAGGAGCTTTAAATATTGTAGCAATTATTTGGCATACAATTTCTTAGCAGAACGAAAGTCTATGCAGTTTTTTAGCTATATAACAAGAAAATAACTAAAATTTCTACCACCCTCAATTCAAAGTCATAAGCTAAATTCCAATAGAATACCAAAAGACTGAGCAAAAATGCCACTTAAAGGTGCTCAACGCTCCACTGTTTAGAGTGAGTTATTAAATGGCAAATTCCTCTTCCCCAACACTCCTTTAAATGAAATCAAACATTTGCGCTGTACAAAATTTTTAATTAAATTCCAGTGAGGTATAAGCAATAGCGAGGACGGATGAAAGGAATCTTATTTTCAAGATGTTGGTTTTCTTTGTTATTATTGGACGTCAGTAAGAAATCCTTGTCAACAAATAATTACAAAAATTTGTGGTATTAATAAAGCGGTAAAATTAAACTGCTCGAATGCTTTGCCATAAACGAGTTTAGAAAACATTAACACCAAAATTAATTGCTAACCAACATTCTCTTCGTTAAGATGAACCTACATAAATGGTAAACAAAATTTATAGAATGCTAAGGAGCTTTACTTTATTACATAAATTGTAATTTCGGCAAAAAAAAAATTACTTTGTTTGTTGGAATGGAAAATGGCTTATTAACACTTTATGAGTTAAGATGTAAAAGGCTTATGACTTAAAAGCAGTGTTAGAACTTAAGTGGTGAATGCTACTCTGGGTCCTAGCGATGTACATGCTTTAATATGAATTGGAATTTTTTCCTGTAATTTTGAAACAACAGAACGAAGGATAAAAGTGTTTTCAAAGAGCACAAAGAGCTTTACATGAATACTACATTTAGAATTAATAGCTTATTTTTATCTTTTTGGATTACAGGTAAAAAATTTATAAAAAGTTTAACATTTTAAGTTTTTCTAAATGAAAAAAAGTAGTCCCATTGTATTATTTCTTCAACAAGATGTACAACAATCGCAAAGTCGTTTTCGAAGCGACAAAAGGAATGGAAAATATTTCTTGACATTTTACTTGAGACTCAAAACACAATTTCAGTTGACTGGTTTTTCTAGCAGCTGAAATTGAGCATATTACCCAAGTTACGGAATTTTGAGTTCTTGAAAACATATCGCCAGTGGATGCGGAAATCTAACTTTCACCGTCGCCTTACAAAATTTTTCGTTTTCCCTGTTTTTTTCTATTTACTGATTCAAGCTCTGATTATTGTCTTATGTGCTATGTATTTACCATTTAATTTTCTTGGATTTCTTGCAGGCTGAGATCTGGAGTGTGTTCATTGCTATTCTACGCAAAAGTGTGCGCAATTTGCAGGCATGCACGGACGTCGGCCTAATCGAACACGTATTGGTGCGACTGCAGCGCTCCGAAACGGTTGTGGCAGGTATGTACAAAAAAAAAACAACAATAATATTACATATGTAATAAGAAATAGAAAATGTTTGCCAACAAAATAGAATGGAGTGTACAATCATATACATATATAGTACATATGTGGGGCATTCCAGCCCAATTTGGGCAACATTTAGCAAAATTATATGATTATTTATTTATTTATTTATTTTTGTATGAAATATGTGATGAAAATAATGTTACTCATACGCCATGTAGGAGTATCCAAAGTTACAGCGCAGTACTTCCCATTGTAATTATGTGAAGAATTTCTTTCTCTAGAATGTGGAGTATTTATCTTTTTGATTAATGCATTTGATTTGACGCAGTCAGGGTTCTCCACGTTGAGCTAGACGAAATTTGGTAGATTTTCATTAATTAAAAAATTCTAAAAATAGATCCCATTGCTGTCCTACATACATATGTATTATCCGACTAGGCCCAAAAATTGCGAAATGAGTGACAGTTTTGTAGAAAAATTTTTCAAGAAAAACGATTAGTGCGTGGTCTTTGGACACCAACTTTTTATATTAAATGAAAATTGTTTCCATTTAATATTCCAAAAGTGTTCTGAAAATGAAAAATTTTAAAAAAGAAGTGGTCCTAATAGGTAAATTTTCCGTATTGAAATAAAGGTCCCGAGAGACGAAAAAAAAAAAAATCTCATATAATTATTATGAGATGACGAAAATAATTTACATTTTAAAATAATCATCTCGTGAGACGAAAACAACTTTTCCATTGTTCAGTAATAATTATATAGCAATATTTAATTTTAGTTCTTATAATGTTTTTGAATATATGAAAAAATTGACGATAACACAATTTCGTATTGAGCGTGCACTACCAGTGTTCTAAAAATGAACTGTTTTTCGACAGTGTTGAACCAATCCGTTTTTCGACTAGGCTTCCGCACGTACGTACATGCATACATATACATATATGTACATATACATGGCTGCTTATTTTTCGCATCCAAAAGACATACTTCAAAAGGAAACAGATAAAACATAGTCAACACTTCTTTGCTTTCAATCATTTCAATTCAATTCGATTCAATTCACGTCTTTGCTTTTCATTCACGTATGTATATCTCCTCTCGATTTTGGGACGTTTTTTTCTGCCCCTACTTGAATAGATTCGATGCTTGTGGTAGCTATTCGTGTCTCGTTTTTAGTCTTGTCGCGTCGAGCCGCTGCTGCAGCAGTGTCCATACATACTACTGTTGTTTGGCAAGCCATTCTTTGTATGCAACAGTCATCGTTCTGTTTGTTCTTTGGGTTTTAGTACGTGTGTTTTCACTACATCCTGCTGTTTGTTTTTGGCCTTACATGAGTTGGCGCACAGGATACGTGCGCACATGTAGGCATGTATGTACATATATGTTTATGATCTATTCATGTATGTACATATGTACATATGTATTTGTGTGCCTTTTAAGATCAATAAACTCACATATATACACACATAAAGTCTTTATGCTGCGAATGTTCCCTGTGGGGAAAATCTCTAGTTCTGAACTGGTGCGCTTCTAGTACATTTAGACCCAGTACTGGTTCGCGATAAATCTCTTTTGCATGCAAGCAACTGGCGAATTTAACATGGCGATGTCCTAGGAAGTGTCAATTGCCCCCCCGCTGCATCCCTTTTTCGATAGTTCCGAACTAGTCCAAAATTCTATAGTTCCGAACCAGTTCTAAAATCGACAGACGAAAGAAAAAAGTCTCATGATTTTTCAATCTTTTTGGTTCTTCCGAGTGTGCGATTTTACATTATTTTCAAAGAAACGTTTTTTTCAATTTGAAATTTAATTTTTTTGAATGATTGTAAGAAATGTACGTTTACATACCTTTAGCAGTAGCAGAGTTTGCAGAGGTGGTCGCTGTTATTTCTTATACGGTCCCAAGGTGTTGAAATGTTAACACAAATTTTAGTTTTGTATTACCAAGCTAT
>NW_016170213.1:10346-16147 GCF_001687245.7 Rhagoletis zephyria
CGACGAACTGATAACCTCCTCCTTTTTTGGGAAGTCGGTTAAAAAGTACTCAGATGTATTTCAACTTATCTCAAATTTATGCTGGACGTCTTTTACGAAAATTCCATTATCGTCTTTGAAACCACAAGTATCGGTCTTGAAACATTCTGATTCATGTCCTATTTTCTGATAGAATATTCGTGCCTACTTTCCGCTTGGCAGTATCTCTAGCTCTTCGTACTTATTGAAATAAACCCTCATTCCCTCCTGTACCCTCCATATTCGATTCAAATGTTAAAATTGTCATTGAGATCCTTTCAAAAGACTGTTTTGTTAAGTTTTCCACAGATTGACACCCAACTGCGGGGGCGAACATTAAAATCTTCATTAATTGTTTTACAAGAGCCACCCTTTTGTACACACACGAAGATATTTTAATGCCTAGCAAACACGCTAGCAATTAATTCAATGCGAGTCGAGATTTTTCGGAAGATTGCTGAGACGGTAAAACAACAAAAACAAAAAGAAGCGAGAAGTAATCAGCGGTTAGCAAGGCACGATTTTCGAGAAATTCAAGAGTAGAAGACGGTATGCTGATTTCAAGCAAATATGTACATAAATTTCTACATATATGTGGGTGTGTCTATTAAGGAGTGAGTGCTTCACACAAAATTTGACTCAACGTATTTGAGTCAATATGCTTAATTGTGAATGAACGCCCACGTTACTTGTGAGGGGCGCGCATTCAGGTGTAGATATATATATATATGTACAAATATATTTATACATGTTCATGCAACAATAAAGACATTTTTGGAATGTGCTCTCATGCATACACACATATGCTTTAAACGTACATTTATGGTTATACGCGTCGGCGTTAATCTTAGCACGTTTGTAATTGATTAAAGTAAAGTATGTAGCTAAATACGATGTATGTATATGTATGTATGCATGTAGTAAGCTGGTAGGGAACTGCTGCTCGGAAATCTCGGTGCATGTGCTAATGCCAAATATGTGGCGCTAATGAACTGCCAAAAATATGTGGAAAACTTAAATGGTTCATAGCTGAGATGCCAGTGCGTGCAATGCAATAAAATCACAATTTTCTAAGTGCCCTTCTTAGGAGTAGTAATCAGCATAATATTTTATTGCATACTTTGAGGAGCGTTTTGCTTGCTTGTCATTTTTTTTTAGTTATCTTAAAAGTTTAGTTTTGAACACTTTTTTCAATTTAAGAACATTATTGCTTCAATAAAAATAGCAGTTAAAAAGCTGACCTAAAGTAACCTAAAAATACGAATCCTTAGAGAAAAATGGTATAAAAGGTTTTATTATGAAAAAAGTATTTTGCGATGCTAATGAAATGAAGGCGTCTTCAAGGCAGTGTAAGATACCCAAGAAAGCCCTAACGCTATGGCTTGCCTCTCTAAGAAAGTTGACTGGATTCCATATCCTGTCAATGCCGGATACTGACAATATTCTCTTCGAAACCCATTTTACGGGTAACAGGTTAATTTCTGACACTGGCAGACATATAAAAGGGCATAGTACGACGGAAAAAAACACGATACTAAACTGAACTCACTGTATTACACAACGTCACGCTGATCGAGGAGACAGTAAGGTATGTTTTAGCCAATTTTGACGACGGGTGTGTATCCAAGGATGCTAATACCTGGAAGGAGATAAGCTTAAAAAGGCTCCTATAGGGGTCTTAAGAGATAGATATAATTCGCCACATTCTCATCATTTGAGGAAACGTTAGTTAGTGGAAAAGTGCACTAGATTAAGCTTTTTTGTGACCGGTACTCTATTACTTACCATTATGCATGCTAGAATAGATAAACCTAAGAATCTGCTCTAAACAGCCTTACAACAAAGTTCGAAGTAAGACTGGAAGCAGGTACGTAAATTATTTTTTTCATATTGAGGAAGTGCTTGACAGTAATTTACTTTGCTTAATTCACTCTGCACCAAACGGCATAGAAAGGTCTAAACAGTTATAAGGAAAATCTTTCCGATGTCATCTAGAAGGTAGCTGACTGTTGGAAGATGGCCTTTGTACCATGGAAGGCGTGTGGTGAGGCCTCCTCAGGGCTGTCTTATCTATTTATTAACCAGACTTTGATTACAGTTCAGGGATGTTTGCGTAAAGATACAGAGTCTTGCTCTCAAACTCCTAGGCTTCTTTAGGCAGAACAAAAAATTCGTTCGTTTTGACCGTTTGGTGATTAAAGGTGTAAATCTTAGTTGTGACACCCATATGAAATTTCTAAGGTAAACCTTAGACAGGAAACTGCCCTACAGTGGCGTTAAGTTAAATAGTTAAAAAAGTTTAAAAGCAAGACCCTTTTTAACCGACTTCCAAAAAAGGAGGAGGTTATCAGTTCGTCGGAATCTTTTTTTTTTTTTTATGTATGTTACCGCATAACTTTGGACCACGTCAACCGATTTCGATAATTCTTTTTGCAGCGGAAAGGTAGTGTCTTTGTGGTGGTCCCATTCTAATTTGGTTTAGATCCGATAATTGGATCATGAAATATATAGATATATATATATTTTTTTTTAAGTCGGTTTTTTTTTGCTAAAAATTACTTGTTTGCTTAACAATTGCTTGTTCATAATAATGTGCAGGTTTGAAAGTTCGTAAAAATCCCGTTGCGCATTTTCTACCATATAACGCATGAACAAAATTTATTTTTATCTGGAAGAAAATACGCAACACCCTCGACAAAAACAATTCTAAAAAAACAACGGGATTTTCCGAATTTTCAAACCTGTATATTGCTCTACTAAAATTTACTAAGCTATAAAATAGAATACCTAAAAATTTGATAACTTTGATGTATTTTTTTTTTAATATTTTCAATTTTCCTGAACTGTACAGAAAGTTTTAAACTTTGGCTTATACGGTGTATGTTATAGAATCTACTATATTTTTATATAAAATTAACGTAAAAAATATATGTATCTTGTAAAACATTATGAATATTGTAAAAAATAAAAGTGTGCCATTTAGATGAGCGTCACTGTATACCTTTGCGCGAAATGGAATTTAAGCACTTTAATAGTTAGTTCTTGATAGTAAAGAAGATGATGTCGAAGACCACGACCATCTTTAGCATGAGTTGATGGTTATTTGTCACAACCACATATTTATGTAAATCGCTTGCTCTTAATTTTGTGAATTACTGAAATAAACTGTCTCTCAACATTCAACAATAGCCACTCAATTGTTCTAATTTCATAAATTAATAAAAGTCAGCCACTTACTTATGCCTCCCACTGACAAAATACCAGCCCTAAAGTGACACAAAGGCGTCGACCTGTCGCTTTGATGTTCCCGCCGCAAGAATTGTCTAAAGTAAATCAAATTAGCGTAATATTGTACTACATATGTATGCACGCTTCTTACATATGTGTTGAGCGCTGCCATACATACGTATGCATATGTATGTATGTATGATTGTTGTTGCATGTTTGCGGATGCAGCCCTATCTATACTTGTGCACCCCAATACTTCGTCAAGCTCGC
This sequence comes from Rhagoletis zephyria, assembly GCF_001687245.7. Lineage (NCBI taxonomy): Eukaryota > Metazoa > Arthropoda > Insecta > Diptera > Tephritidae > Rhagoletis > Rhagoletis zephyria. Next base: position 13,863 of record NW_016170213.1, read on the forward strand.
CATGTGTTGGGGATGGCTAAATTTCCGCATACATTTTTTATTTATTTTATTTTTTTCATCTTTGCTTAATTCGCACAACCGCACGCTTTTTTAGCGTTTGCCTCTCTGTCTTTATAAGCATACAATTTTTCATGCCTGCAATGAGTGAAAGACAAAGCTGGGTAGTTAATTAGACTTTTGTTCTTTGACGCGCTGATTTTACGACAAATAATGCCATGCCATTCGACCCTCGACATCAAAGTTCAAATGTTCGAGTAGGTTGTATGGAACACAGTGCCTGGTGGCACAGCGCTCTCACAAGTAGATTGCGTACTGGCATTATTCGTCGGATCGAGAGCTGACTTTATCTCTATAGCTACTGCGGCAACAACTACAATTTAGCTTCTACCATTGTTCGTTTATTTGCACTAATTCAACCTTTGGTTGGGTGAAATTGGCTGATTCCACACGTTTGATGTGCGGCAAACTTGGTCTTGTCTTTGGTTCATATGTCACGTATACGCCCCGGTAGCACTGGTTTTCCGCCACACATATGTATGTATGTATGTGTGTGTACGTCCACACAAAATGTGATTGGACGCATTCGTACGTGCGCCTCGTACTTGTCTGCATTACTTTGCTCTTGAACGTACGCTTACGCTTACTGCGACAGTTGCAACACTAAATATGAATTGTCTTCGGTGCGACTTGACATTGTCTCCACTCCAATTAGTTGCCGCGCCAACAGTTACACCCTTCCTGTTAGATTAACTCGTACTAGCTGCCTTGTTCAGCTGATGGTGTCATGCACAAACGCTTTGGTTTTATGAACACTTACAAGTCATTGACTTGGTAATAACCTCTACTACGTATGAATATTGAGGTTGGTGGAAGGATCCTCCAATATAGTAAGGATACGAGTGTGAATGTTTGTGAATGGAGATATGTAGTGACATTTAAGTGACGCTTAATATAGATATAAAAAAATCATTAAAAAACATGTAGACCGCATCATTCCCCATAGAAATAAAAATCGGTACTGTTTTTCCACTGGAATTGTAAAATAATTGCGCCAAAAAGTTTCGAAAAAATATTAAGATTTACGTGAGCTGGACCGAATTTGAAAATACCTCCAAAAATTAAATTTTTTATGAATAAAAATTGTTTTAACTATTTTTTGGAAAAACTCACCCTAGATGACAAAGGAGTTTGGGCTTAAAACAATTGTATTAAAATATTTGCAAAAATTTTCAATGGAATCATAATAATGAGACTTTTTATGCTGTTTTTGAACTTTTTTGAAAAGATTGATTTAAGAAAAACTTGAATAACTCTGCCAAACCTTTACCCTTTTAGACTTGTGAGTTATCATGTTAAAGGTACTTTCTCACCCTATTTATTTCTTTGCAAACAAACTCATTCACGTCACAATTTTTTTTTTCGCAAACAACAACACATCTTAATTCAACTTGGAATGACGCTCGTTCATCTTACCCTTCTTTTTAATACTTTGAATGAGTTTATTTGCAAAGAAATAAAAAGAAGGAGAAAATAATTTTCCTATGATACCTCATAAGTGTTAATCGATATGGTTTGGCTAAGTTATTAAATTTTTTCTTAAATCTACCTTTAAAAAATGATAAAAGAGCGCATCAAAAATCTCATTGAGATGATTCTGTTGAAAAATATTTTTAATATTTATTTTGAGACTTATATAATAGAAGCCTTTTCATAATAATTATCAGCGAAATAATTTTTTAAGTCTTCAAAGACTTTTATTTTGAGACTTATATTATAAAAGTCTTTTGATAATAATTATGAGTGCGAAAAAGTTTTGTATATAGTTCCGAACGGATCATAACCCAAGCCCAATCTGATCCCAAACTACTCCCCAACTAGACCTACTAGACTAATCGTGAAATGCGCCTGAACAAGTCCCGTCTTTTAAGACTTAAAAAAAAAGAAAGAAAGACTTTTATAATATAAGTCCTTGGATAATAATTATAGAAGACTGCAAAAATATTTATCTTAATATAATGATTATTGATTGACTTTTATTCTTCTCTGCTTAAAACATATCAAACGAATCTTCAGCCTATGCACTTCGAATCGATAAACCACAAAGTCTGAAAAACTATACATTTGCTGAAATGTTTCCAATTTTAAAAGCAAACTTTTATAGCATCAAATTTTTAGCATCTTTTCTTTTTATGCCCTTTAATGATGCAATTTGAAAGCACTTCTTGCATTTGTGTGACGTATGTACGTACATTTAGCACAAGCTGTTATCTTGATTATCTCATTCA
>NW_016170215.1:0-627 GCF_001687245.7 Rhagoletis zephyria
AAGGAACTAAGGGTCACTATTATCTGTATACATATTTTTTTTTAGGAAAACTAACTTATTTCTATGGCGATGGCCTCTGCATTAGATGTAGTCAAGGGCCTCTGCTTTAGCTGTCAACTAACTTGTAACTAACCACTTTTCGGCATAAAATATTAATAAGAAAAAACAAAAATTGTTTTCAAAAACTTAGAAGTAAAATTTGTTTTCCTTTTTTTTTATTTACTTCATTTTATTACACTTCCCCAGCAAACATTTGGACTCATAAATGAGTCTTTAAGGAGTGCTATTTCGGAGCCATTGTGCTCTTAAGAGTCCGACTTATATGAGCTTAAATTCACACATCAATGAGCCTCAATATGAGTCTTATTGGACTTATCCTGGCCTCATATTGGCTTCATATACGGCTCATTTGGACTTAAAAAAAAAAAAAATGTTTGGCCTCATATATTCTGTGTTCGTATGGAAAAGTAGCTTATGTCGAAAGGCTGGCTTTAGTATAAATCGGCATTCGCAGCATACAATTGCGAATGATTTACGGGCGCTAAGCCGTTAAACAACTTCTGGCAAATAAACGTGCAAGAAATAGTTCCGATAATAGCAAGTCAATATTCCTATTAAGTCTCATCA
>NW_016170215.1:9488-16144 GCF_001687245.7 Rhagoletis zephyria
GACCATTAAACTATATCGTTGTTTATTTAGGTAAAATTAAAATATAGTTCACTGTTCAATATTGGAGTTGGTGTGAAGTATGCAAATGAGAACAACAATTATCAACTTATTGAGCATTAGCCTCATTTATTTAAAAAAAACCAAAAGGCATTTTTCTTAGTAAGATTTCGATTCTAAGAATAAAATGCTTTTAAACAAACGAAAAATTAATAATAAAATTTGATGAATTTTAGATACTGCATATGGTAGCATGAAATTTTACAATATGCTTATTTGTCAAGTGGTTTTTTGTATCATGGAAACACATAGCAACCGATTTCACACTTACAGTGGGATCAACTTAAAACTTCTAATATAAATTAGTTAAATTTAGTTAAGATTTTTTTTTTTATTAATTTTAAGTTTTCGTTTGGAACAATTTTCATGAACTAATCTATTAAGAGAACTTTTTAGAAAATTGTCGTACATCCGATATCTATTAAAATTTTCACATCCTCACTTTTTGGAAAAAGAAGTTCAAGATACAAGTTTATGTGCAAAAAATAAATTAAACAGTAAAAGTCTCCGAATATTTATGGAACATATAATAGAAACATTTTTATTTCATTACCCAGACTTTATGAATAGCCTACTCTATAAGTAATAGTAGAAATTCTGTATTAGTAAGTTCAGGCAAGACGTCATTCAAAAGTTTTGAAGAAAATCACTTTTCTCTTTTGTGAAAATTTGGGACTATCTTATGCGAGTATTGTCGACAAAATGTTAGTCTATGAATGACTAAAAACTAACGAATAAATGGTTAATCGCGATTAATAATTAAAATTAATTAAGCGATCGCTGTGGTGCAGTGGTTAGAAGTGCGCACTACCATTCCGCAGGGTGAGCGTCCGAGCTCGGCCAAACACTTAGATAAATATTTTAGCACCAAATATTTATTTGTTTACTTATTTTAAGGGAAATGGCAATCTTCTGGTTTCACATTTTGAAAATCTCAACCCTGATTCCTGCAATCAACACCACTTAATTACCACTTCTGTGCTCTCTAACGTAATTTGGTATTTTTGATGCCCGCACGTGTTTCGATTTGAGCAAATTATAACGTACTTGAAACCCACACCAACTGGTAGCTAACAACTACCACTGCTAATCATTCTAGTTGGTCATTTACTAACTTTGCTCCATGGAAATACCATTTTGCGGTAATAATTTAAATTTCCAACTTGTGGCCAGGTGCAAGGTAAAAATGGGAAAGCAAAGACTACTTATACTCTTCGATGAAATTGTTCTAATAAAAAGCTTAATGCTGATTGTTCCCACCAAACAATTTGTGTTGCCGGCAATAAGAAAACGTGTCGCCCTCGGAAACAAATTTACTGCCGGTAATGTTGCCATCGAATCGATTTCCTATTACCGGTCGCTCTAAAACGTCCGCCGAAGGCAACTCGCCTGGGTGAGTCGTTTTCTTATTACCTGAATGAGTCCTTTTCTTATCGCTTCAGGCGATATTTGGAATAATTTTATTCTTCTTAATACTTCATTTATTTTTTTGTATACCAAATTGCAACTTACAATCGGAATTAATTCATTTTCTCGCTGTGAGACTTCCTATTTTTTCAATCTTGTCCTTGGGCATAATTTAGATGCTTTTGGACAATGCTATTGACGCCATATTCATAAGTTTCCGAATTTTTGAGAACTTTTTTATTCAAAATTGACATGAACGAAGTGGTGTTGCCGATTTGTCACCACAGCAATAAATCGGTGAGTCGCCAATTTGTTGCCATTGACGATTGTTGCCTATTTCTCATGTTTTGCATGGTGGTGTTGCCTGACAACAATTTGCCTAATTACGTATGCGTATTTATTTGTGTTTATATACATATGTATGCACATTAGGGCGGGTCAGTTTGCATGAGAGATTTTTTCGACTATGCACGTATAGCAGAGTAGGATTCTACGTGTAATTCTAAGAGAATTTACAGAAGAAACCATCAGTCTAAAATCAATTTGAAGTTTGCCAAATTGCGAAAATTGATTTTAGGTCCATGGTTTCTTCGGTAAATTTGCTTAGTAAAAAAAAATTTACCCGCCCTAATGTACATATGTATGAAGTGTACTAGCAAAGTTCTGTAGCCAAAAAATATATATATTTTTTATAAACAAATGTGCAAATTTCACAACGTTACTATGCAGATGATGAAATAAACTTCAGTTAAGGCCTTTTTTAAACAATTTTTAATTACATTTAATAGAATTCAGCCATACAAAAATGCAGTGGGGCAATAGGGTCTCTGGAGCATTGAAAGGGTTAAGTCGCAAATATGTAGCTCAAAAGCTAGAGTCAAATTAAATCATTTGAAGGTCAGATTCCTATTCTAAAAAAAGAAATCCTCTAAGAACAAGTGCCCCTGGTTGTGCCGCATGCTGTAGTTAGAATTTGGTTTGGCTTTGTTAATAATCTGAGTGATATCATGAGATTTTAATGAGGAATTAATCGTTCAATAACTTCTGCGAAATGACAGTAAATAAACGGGGATAATAAAAATAACTTGCAAAAATCCTAATATTATAATGTGTTTGTTTGAAAGTTAGCACTTATGCACTTACATATGTACATACGTGTTTGTTTGAGCATTCGAAACCCGCCTCCCGTTCAAATTAATGACATAACAAATATTTTGTACGTGTTACCAATACAATTCAAGTACATTTCAGTTGAATCAGTGGAATGCTGATAATCAGGGCTGCCAACTTGACTCAAACCGTGGCATTTTTGGCCCTATTTTACTTCAAAACGCAGTTAATTTTTCAATTTGGCTTTAAAAAAAAAAAAAAAAAAAAAAATTGAATACATTTTTGTGAAATACTTTGCCTATACTTCTTTTACTCAACTAACATTTTCTAATTTCTAAAGGTTTTTAAACTGGTGTATTTTAATTTATCATTGCACTTTTGTTTTGAAAATGTTGTTCTTATTTTATTGCTAAATAGGAAAGACTAAAAAGAGTGACACATTTTTTGGTACTTTTATTTTTCTATTTGGCACTTTTTTATCCTCAATATTGCACCCCATAGCTAAGACTAGTTGGCAGCTCTGCTGATAATGAATGTCGATAGCATTCATCAGCCATGTTCAAATTATTTTCGGCCGGTGTTGCCAGGTTATTGCAGTAGTTTACCCCCAAGGGCATACCATTTTCACCTAGATTTTCATTTCGTATCCCTAAATTTATTTATTTAGATTTTATTGTAATTTTTTTTCAATGTCAGTTGTAGATAGTGTTCATTTTTCATTTCACTAAAACGTTTAACTAATTCTAGATGTTTTTTGTCCTTTGGCACCGAAACATAATGACAAGTTTACATATACATGCATAAATAGGTTTGCGCTGGCGTTGGCAGCTGAATTTGGATATATGATTTTATGTATATAAAACTGTTTATATAGATAATCGATTATCCCAAAAAATCCTTTTTAAATTTCCCCTAGACGCGTCTTCTTCCCTCTAAAGCTTTCCCCTAAATGTTTGGTCCCCCTAAATTTACACCTAAGGCAGTCAAAAGTCTTAAAATCTAGGGGGAAAACCATTAATCTGGCAACATTGTTTCCAGCACATGCAAGTAAAATTTTAATTGAAATAAGCTGTGTGCGTTGCCTAACTCGCAAGAAGTTGCAAAAATTTAAAGGAATTTACCAGAAAGCGTTCCCGTACTCGGTTATCTGGCAAAGTAGGTGAAAAATAGGAGAGTAAAATCGGTCCTCTCTTTGCCCGAAGGTGCAAGATTTTGCCCGAACAATTTTTGCTGGTAAAATCTGGTAAAGTGTCAAACCATCAGCTGTTTCAAGGCTTATCTAAGTGTGTCTTTGTGAATGATTTAACAGATCGCCACATAATAAAAAAGTGTGTGCTAGAAAATATTTTGAATATTGACGTGGACGCTTTAAAGAGTATGGTACTAAAATAATGAAATGCGAATCTTAATTATTAAAAATCTAGTATAAGTGAAACTCTAGCACGTCACGTACGTTTTTTTTTTTTTCGTTTTTCCGAGTTACCATGTTTCTGCTACAAACAAGCAGTGAGTATTTAAAACAAAAAAGCGCATCAGGCAAATTAAAATTAAATTGATGTATTAGTAGTAAAGGGAATAATTCTCGCAATCAAGTGAAAATTACGGCCGAAACGTGATGCGATTATTGAATTGCTAGATTAGAGGGAACTTTGTGTTGTTGCGTAGATAATTGCCACAATGGGCGTTGGATTGGAAAATGGGCAATAAATTTATATATGTAACTAATATATATGTAACTAATTTTAAAAACGTATATATCCAGCGACCGTTGAGCCTATTTGTAACTTCGAAATGCCGATAAATTTTTTGATATGATTTTGAGAAATTTGAAGCAAATATTTTGTGAGGGAAAGCATTGAAATAAGATTCTCGAAAAAGTAGCTTCGGAGCTTTGGCTAGACAAGCGTAAAATGAGTGTTACTGGTCACATATAGGGCTTACCATAACTAAAAGACACTTACATATTGACACGGTTATTTATTTTCCTATTTTTTTTAATAATTTTTTTATAAAAGTATAGGTTATTCTTTAACAAATACCGTATAAAACCAAGTTTCGGTGTGTGTACAAAATTAAAAAAAAATCAACAAACTTATTAAACATTTTGAGCTTTTTCTTAGGTTTCTTAGGGTACGTTCACACAGAAAGCGGAGCCGAGCTGAGCGAAGCCGGTCCGAGCGAAATGAGGCTTTCAAATTGCTGTAGCTATATGAAAGTGTTCATACAACAAGCTTTTTCAGAAGCGTTTTGGAGCTGAAAGCAAAGCAGTTTTTGATTTTTATTTAATTTTCAGCTTCATGACGATTCTGCAAACAATATATCGAAATATTCAAATAAAAACGAATTTTACAACTAATCTTTTGAATAAAATTGGACAAAAATTCATTCATTGACGGGAAATTTTGTGGTATCTTTGCAGCCGAGTCCATGAGAAAAGCTCCGCTTCGCTTCGTTCAGTGTGAGCACCAGCAGCTTCGCTTTGTTCCGGTTGCTTCGTTCGCCGCCGTTCGGCTTTCAGTGTGAACGCACCCTTAGAAATATTTTGAATACGCAGTTTTGTAGGTCATTCAATTTTTGCATAATGAAGTGCAAGTTTGAAGTTGCTAGTGCTTGCCGTTTATTTTTGGCAATTGGTTTTGTTGACGATGTCAGTCATTTTCTTCCATGCGAAGTATGCTCGATTTTTTTAAATGGGAAAAATGAGCGANACCTTCAATAAAAAAAAAAAAATGCTAAAAACCAACGGTAAGTCAAACTTGCACTTAATTATACTACAATTGAATAGGCTACTGCCTACTCAAAATATTTTTAAGAAATCTAACTAAAGAGCTCGAATTTTGCACACAAATTGAAACTTAGATTAATACGGTGTTTGTGAAAGAATAAATTATTTTTTAATAAACAATTAATAAAAGTTAAAAAATAATAAATTATGTATTCAAATTTTGTCAATATGTGAGTGTCGTAAATTTACGCTAAGCACTATATGCGTGGCTTATTTCATTTCTTTCATTTTACTAAATCAAAACATCAAAACCTTGAAAGGCTTTATTATGCCGTTTACTAAAATATTTACTTAGAGAAAATAGTTTTAGTCAAAACTTTTTTCTAGCCTTTCACTATTTTGCTTTGAGTAATAATATCTACTGCTAAGCACACACATAGCAGAAGCTTATCACACAAACGCTTTTCTCAGCTGAGAAAAGAAAAAAAAAAGATTACAAAGCTTGTTTTTAAATACGCCTAGCACGAGTAAAAGAATCTTCAATGTAACAACCTTGAGTGAGGAAAAGTTTTTCCAACACCAGCACTTGAAACGCCTCATTTAGATAGCTTGCCGCAGCTTCTTCCCCTTGGTGTGCGAAAAATTAGCAGCGGCTATTGTTGTGGTAGATAAATACATATAGAAATATGTATGTAGTACTTGCAACTTAGTTAGGTAATGTAAAAATATTGCATGCGGGTGTTTCAAGGCTTCGAAGNAAAAAAAAAAAAAAATACCAAAAAAGAGAAATTTTTACTGACTTTGGCGTAAGTATGTATGTGTGTGTTGACTAAAGTGAGCTCGCTTATTCTTATGCGTTTTTTTATGGGTTGCCTCCCTTTCTTGCGGTTACTTGTTAAGTGCTGCCAACATTTAAATAATTTCCTTTTTTCGCCTTTTAGACAGAATTTAAATGTGTGTTAAGTTGCGCTTTGACTGACTTACATTAAGCTTAATTTTTATTTATTTTTTTTTGACGAAAAAAGAAACAAAGCATTGTTTCTAACCGCAGCGTAGAAACCGCAACAAAAGCAAAATATGCTTAAGTGGTAGTTTAAAAAATATTTGTTCATATATGTATGGGCATTTGTAGATGTTGTAAGCCAGCTTAATAGCAATGGACCTTTCAACAGATAATGTGCGTACAAGTGCTAATCCTGTATTTAACTTATTCAGAGCTGAAGTGGTAAGAGCAACACATTCTTGCCTCACCTTAAGTAAATATCACAAGCAAAAAAGTCAGTGTAGAGTTTGCATAGAGTTTCTATAAAATGAAGTATACGCCATGGCTACATAGTTAGGTAGTTTAGTGGAGTGC
>NW_016170216.1:0-16143 GCF_001687245.7 Rhagoletis zephyria
TGGACGAGATCCTTTTTCGATGGCAAAAGACCTGCTGCCTTAGCTCAGCCTTTGTTGTACTTTTAAAATGTAGGTTGAATTGAAGGTTTCTATAAATATATACCCTGTACATTATTTAGTATGCAGATGTGGAAAATGTTTTAATTTTGTTAATTTTAAAAGGATGAAATATATAGGAAATGCTTTGGAGATAAAATAAAAGTATTTGTCAATTTTCTCCATAATTCTTAAAATATTGAATTTTTTTTGGAATTAAAAAAGTTTTTTAAGAGGTGGGTGTCACAAAGATAATTTCTTCATTGTCTTCCAAATATGAAAATTTTAGAGTAAACGAACACGGAGCACCAATTTTCATCCAAATCTAACTCTTTAACATTTGCGCCTATTTTTCATAGTTGGTGGACGACGATATAAACCGATTTTGACGTTGTTTCAGTTTTTTGCTTTTCTGATTAAAACCAGCGGCATTTGTAGTATGGTTAATACTTTTGGCCGCAGCTTATATGGTAACGTCCCACTGTGCACCGTAGGTCCATATCTTCGTTTTATGACAGTTGAGTGCAGCAGAAACTTATTGTCAGTTCACAATTGGAAGTTACGGTTTATAAGCCAAAATAGTGAGTTTCTTAACTCTGTGAGCTTTCCAGGTTAATCCTCTATCAAGGTGCATTCCAACATATTTTTAGTATAATTGCTTTGTGTTTATGTTAACATCGTTCAGTTTGACGGGTGACTTTTAGGGAATAGTTTTTGGGATACAGCCATTAGTGGAGCGTATTAGTTCATTTAGCAATTATATTATTCCCATAAAAATGCTAAATTTTTAGAAATTATATAATTAAACCTTTGTTCCGTTTATCTATTTTTCCTCGCTGGACAATTAGTTTTAATTGTCTGTCAATGTCTGAGGAGCAACTCAAAACTTCTGTCAGCTGTCACAGTTTGGCATGCGTAGCATCGCTCGAGGCCATCTTCATTTTATGACTTACCTCCCTGACTAATAGTGTGGACACTGTCGACTTCTGTTATATTTTTTCAGATTATTTATCTATTACTGCAGACATACAAAAACATACATACAAATGCAAATCCACATTTATACATAAGGACAATTGGTGCTTATTTATCGTCTGCCCTTTCTGCAAATGTACCTTACTCGTCGTACGAATAGCATTTGCATGTTTGAAAATATTTGCTTTGGCATCAATGCAGCCAACTTGGCTTGCGAGCTGAGTCAAGCGTTCGGCTGGCGCTCATCAAAAATAGTTGTGACAGGAAAGACATCATCAAATCTTTTAGAATTTTTACCCTTTTATTTACTTTTATCTTTTTCACTCTTCTTGAAGTTGTTTGTATGATACAATTGCCGGTTGTCTGCATAATGTCTACAATTGCCGCCATTGCTGACTTAGCAAATTTTTTTTTTTCTCTGCAGCAGGCAAAAAGTTACCCGCCGTGTTTGCATTCACTAGTTAACCAGTTAGACAGACAGTCCATCCGCCTAAAATATTATACATTATTCACTTTGTACTATTTTCCCCTTTATGTACATACGTTCGAATAAAGTCAAGTTAGCCGCTAGTCTACAAAATAAGAACTGACAGCTCCCACAGCATTTTTTTTTTTGTCTGCTCATTCCGTGTCATTTTTATTTGCAGCCGTTTTTCTTTCATTTGCCATGGAAGAGAAGTCAACTGTCAAGAACGGTCGTTGTCTGTTATGATTTGCTCTTGCGTGAAGTTTTCTGTCAGCTCGATTTTGTTGTTGGCGGCACGTTGTTAGTTGCATATGCTGTTTATTATTTGGAGTATCTGTAAAAGACGCAACAGCCTCCACGAAACCGCCCACTGGTACACTCCTACTTTCTATTAATTCTGCATTCAACTGCAACTCAATTCTACACGAGTTAAATGTTATTTATTTTTTTTGCCTTTTTCTATTTGTTGATTGCAGTTAATTTGCGTATTCGCCGTCTATTCTGGTTTACTTGATGCATTTCTAAGTTCGTGCAACTTGCCACATGAGGCTCTACATGTTGCCGCATACGCAGCAACGCATTTGTGTGGGTTGTTGACTTGTCGCTCTGCTGGTTTATGTGGCTAGTTAAACTTAGTAGATAGATATGTAGATAGTAGCGCGCTAATAATAGTTGTTACTCAGAAAGCTGAAATTTATATTCGAATGAGACGTGTATACATACTAAAGGTCTGCATCGGAATTCAGTTTGCTTCACAGTGAAGTTTTTTTTCAAATATGTATACTACTCATACTCTAACAAAGAGGGCATGGAAGGAAGAGAAGTGAAGATATTGAGCGCTGTATACATAAAAAAAAGTACTCAAACAAATTATGTTCCGAAAAAAAGAGGAACATAAATCAGCAGTACCATGCTGTTAAACTTCCACAAAAAAGATGTTCCTTCACAAGTATTTTTTGAGTATTTTTGGAAGTTTTCGTTTAATGCTACATAATGTTAATGTTAGAGCTGACTCTTATGTTAAATAGCAAACATGGAGAAACAACGTAGGGTACTCCGAATATTTAGCCAACAGCATATTTTTTATAAAGAAAGTGGACTCATTTTATACAAAGAACCAATTTTTATTTGTACAATACGATAGTTTCATTTACCAATACCAGGCGCACATACATATGAAGTAGCAAGCTTTCCATACGCATACATTTGTCTGTAGAAGATTTTAATTCGTTTGTAGAAGCCTTTGGAAATTTACAAAGTAGAATTTTGGAAATTTAAAAATTTATACAAACAATTTTCTGCTTAGAAATAGAAAACTTGTTACTTCACATTTATGAGCGCCTGGTATTGGGAAAATATCAATTTGAAAATAAAAACTGGCCATAAAGAAAGGTCGCGGGAAAATGGGCACACATTTTTCGATATTAAAAAAAAATTTACATAATATGTACATATGTACATAAATCATTGTATATGTATGAAAGATTCGAACTTTTTTGCAAACATTGAAGCGTCCGGCCAGAAATGTAAAACAATATTTTAAGTATATATTGGAATAAAAAGAAAATGTATGTATTTTCTTAACATTATGTTAAATGCTAACATTTAAAAGAAAAAACTTCATAAGTATTCTTATACTTCCTATGAAGTTTTCAAATACTACTGAATGCAATCAACATACTCAAGTACTATGGAAAAGCGGAACAGTGTTTTATGTAGCAGAGCTCTGTTGAGTAACATTGATCGGTACCTCAAATTTATGATGTTCTCTTTTTTTGTTCCTATCTTTTTAAGTACTCTAAAATATATGTTCCATTTACTCATGTACACATGTGAAGAGTATTTCTGCTGGTATATTTGCAGTGCTTTAATACATACACACGTATGTACATACATACATCCGACGGAAATTTGTTGCTTGTAAATAGCAGTGTTGCCGTTTTCACTTCGATCGACGCTTTTTCACTTCACTTTAATGGCCAATACTTTTGCACTTCCTCTTTGACAAAATCACTTCGACTTTAAGCGACCAGAATTCACCAACAAATTTTTTGAATTTATTTTTGCATAGTTTTAGTAGATATATACAGAGATATGTATTTATATGTAGGTCTCAAGACGGCATCAGACTTTTTGTTGAACAACGAATTTTTTTTGGAAATTCTTGTTTTCTCTAGAGGATTATCGTTTAACTTTTATGGGTTGGCAACCCCAATTTACAAAAGCACGCGACGCACAGTGCCGCCTAAGTGGGTAAAAATCGAAAAATTCGTTGTCTGCAATGTGAACGTGTTTGGTATTTTTGTAAAGACAATTTATCCACTAAAAAAATTAAATAGAAATTTCCCCAAAAAAATAAATTATATGCCGCCAGGAAGCCACTAAAGTCGGCAAATTTTATACTAAGAATTTTAATAAGAGCATAGCCATGCGTAAGCTCTTCACGGAAAAAATGTCAGAAATATATTCTTTGAAATGAAATGTTGGTTTGACGTTTCTTATTTCCATATAGATAGTAGAGAATTACAGGAATGAAAATTTTGGAATAAAATTAAACACAGGGTGTCCTTGCGGTTTTTCAGAAAATTAATTTTCTTTTAAACGAAATTTCAAAAAATGTTAAATTTTAATTGAATGAATAAAAAATATATGTAAAAATATTTTATTTTTTATTACTTTATTAATAGTACGGGTTTTTAGCTTTCAAAAGACGAAATAAAAATCTGATCATTTTTTGCACTTTCTGAAGTAATGCTTTTTTGCTAATGCATAAAATAATTATTTTAATTTTTACCAGTGCTATCAGATCTGCACGATTCGTTTTATTTTAAAAATTTAAGTGTTATATTAAACGCTTGACCTGTGGACATTAGGGGTTATTTTTGAAGGTTGCCACTTAAAAATTAAATTAAAATTTTTAAATAAGTTAAATGAATTATTAAGTGTTACAATAGAAATGTGTATGAAAGGGTTTATTTCTTAACTACATGTAGAGGGTTGCCGCCTGTGAAAAAAATAATTTGAATTACAGGAATTAGGTTATTGAAATAGATAGGTATCACCATATGGGTGTCAAACGAAAGAGGTTTAAGAAGATTTTAGCTTGAAAATATAACGCAAGGGGTTGCCACCTGTTTTCGAAGTCAAATTTAGTTAAGCTATCCAAACGATCTCTTTGAAGGGGAATCCAACTTCGAAAAGGGGAAGAACAATTAATCTACACAGAAAAATTTATAGAGGTATATAGGTTCAAAAACAAAGCTTTTTTCTTATCTAACAAAATAAGAAATTCTATGACTGAAGAGCATTCATGATCTTTATGAAGGCAAATTCTAGTCCGATAGAGAATGCGCAATTTATCTATGTAAAAAACAAAAATTTATAGAACTGTATAAATTGGCTTGTTGCTGACAAATTGTACAACAAAGAAATATTCATATACTAATCGCTTTGAATGAAGAAAATTTATAGTGATCTAACAGTTTAAATTTTTAGAGGCTTGGCACTAATCATGAAATGGAAGAGAAAACAAAATAAAACAAGAGGCTTATAAAAATATATTAAGAGCCTTATAAAACCGTTATAAAATCAATTGTTCTTCGCACTTAGACATTTGGGTTATCCGGGCTACTGCTATGTCCCACAGGAGAATAATAATTATTTCGAAGTATTTCATTTCATTTCCTTTTTGACAATGCAGCAGAAGAGACTTCACTCGACTCACACTTGCGAGTGCTTAAAATTTTGTAGACTAATTACTTCCATATTTTGTATGTAGAACGGCTAAGCACGCGAGTAAAATACATACATAAATACATACTTAGACTTCACCTAGCGGACGTACTTATGCATTTCAAGTTTGCTTATGCTATGCAATTGATAAACAAAAGTACGCCCGTTTGTATGGCGGGCGGATTCGATGCCAATTCATTACTAAGCCATGTGCCACTGTGCCGCCTCTGTGCCCCTTTCACAAATTCTTCAAATGCATTGCATTGTCTCTGCTTTAAAGCTTTGAGGCATAAATTATGCCACCGCTGTAATCTTTTAATAATTCATAAAATGTATCAGAAACCTACTTCACGCATGCATAAACGTATACCTACATATATGTACATAAGTACTACATATACGACTACATATGCGTGTTCGAGTAAGTGGAATGAAGTTGCCAGGCGCATGTAGCTCTGCATTGGAGTGGTTGCATGCATGTGCGCATATGCCACAAGCTGCCATGAATGCACGTGTCTGATTTCAACGCCACTCTGCCGGCACTTCTCTTCATCCCATGCATATTCTGTAGGTGTGGTAGTAGTCTGTTGTCTTGTGTTGGGGGCGTGGGGGTTGGGTAGTGGAGGTGGTGCACTCAATGCCGCTGCTACAATTCGAGTATGTGTCTTCATCGTCGTCGTTGGCGGCAGCCGCGGGTTTCGCTTTTTCATACTTAAAAGTTTGTCGTTTGTACAAACGAACAAATGTGGCGCACAATAACGTTCCATCTTTTTGAAGTGATAATAAAGCACTCCACCGCGTTCGGTTATGTTTTCTGTGCCATGTGGCAGGGTTAATGTGTTATACTTTTGTAAAAGTTGAAGCAGAAGGAATTTTAGTTACTCATAAAAATTTAATTGCAGTCTATTTTGTGTGAACGGACAAACAAACGTGCATGGCTGCAGGTTGAAAGAGTTGAGTACAATTCCAACGAAATACCTAGCATCTAGCGATAGCACAGTGCATTATTCTGTTAGGCGCAGTTTAATCGCAGCAAATTTTATAGACGAAAGCATAAAATGGCGTTTTACTACGCTGTGCGACTAGCGGAATAAGTCAGGAACGCCATCGAGAGAGATAACGAATGCGATTTTGAATGTTGCTTTGAATGTCGTTTTCCAAAGAGTTTAAGTTACATATTCAAATAAGAGATGTCGTCTTTTAAATCGATAAAATCGAAGATCGATTACTCGAGCTCTGCCGATTTTTTTTGTTTCGATTCGATTCGTAAATCGATTGAAAAAATTCCCGAATCGATATTCGATATTTCCTCAATTGATACTAATCAATGGGTTGACCTAGAAAAAATCCTAAAGAAATTTGAATTTAAGGCTGGGGAAGTTTGTAATTTCAGTGTTTTGTCAGATCGCAGTGTTTTGTTGCATTATAAAAATTAAGTAAAATATGTTATTTCACATAAAACATACATATTTGAATGGAATTTGGAAGTTCAATTTATTTTTTGAAGATTTCTCTCTGCATCGATTATTATTATTAGATACGATTCGAATCAATTAAAAATAAATTTTTTTATTTTGATCTGACATCTCTAATTCACATTAGTTTTTTATATTTGCCTTAGCATTCCGATAGGTGCTTCCAAAGAAATAATTGGATTTCCTAACCTAATCGTGTATGGAATATTCCGTACTTTTACTCAGGAGGAGCCATAACCGAGTGAGCAGCTTTAAGGCAATATTCTTCTAAACCAATTACTCCCCATAATGAAGCTAAGGAGATCCAATAGTTCTCCTCCGCTATTTCACTCAGACTGTTGAAGAAGCGTCGTCTGTCGACACAGAAAGTTGTCAATTGACTCTTCCTCATCCTCATCACTGCAGCTTCTGCAGAGAGTACTCGTTGGTATTCGCCATTATTGAATCATTGGTGCTATAGCACAGTGTCCTGTGATGACGCCGGTAAGGACTCTTACTGCAGATCGATTGAGTTTTAGTATGTCCCTTGTCTTTTTCCTTCTCAGCCGCGGCCATAATGATCTTGTGGTCTCACAGTCTTCCCGTTTGTTCCACAAGTCATTCTTAAATCTACAAAGTCGTATTTTCTGACCTGAATCGACAGGTCGCGACCTCTAAATGACCTTTAAAAAAAATCTATAAAAATATGCAATAATATTTCTCATAAAAACCAATAAAATTAGGGGGTAGGGTCTTGAAATTTCCAAAAAAAATCATTTTCGATGGGTAGCCGAATGTATAAACAGCCATACAAACCAGTCGTCTTTAAGTTTTACCCCATTTCGCTTCGTTAAGTAATTCTTCGTATGGAAAATTTGCATATGTGTTTGTTGATGTGGAAAAGTTCGTAAAACACATACGTATGTATCTCCCTAACGATTCACCAGCAGAGGGTTGATGCAAGGGCTACTCCACCCTTCCACTGAATTTTTTAATTTATCATAAACTTGTGCTTCTTCTACGACTTCCTTGCCCCACCCTCATTTGCATATTTTACAATATGAGTATTTTTTTTTATTTTAACAAAAATTAAGCTTTTGACGCGTGCAATAAATAAGTAAGGAATACATTATTCCTTGTAAACGGATGCATTCAAAGGGGTTGTTCGGCAAATTTCACTTGCATTGCTTGCGGTTATGCATTAATTTCGGAATGATTTTAAAAATAAGTAAAAGGTGGAGTTTCCATTAACAATTTTTGCGGTGTTGCCACTCACACATGGATTTTTGCAACCAAAATCCTTTTTAAATGATTTCACGAACCCTACCAGAAGTAAAATTTCGTATCGATAGACTAGGGGAATTCTCGGAGTCTTGCAAAGCCCTTGCACGGTGCACGGATTGAATTGATTGCACGGTAAAAACTGGTTTTCCTATGGGAAAGCTTTGCAAACCGTGCAATCCGTACACCGTACAGGGGCTTTGCAATACTTCGAGAATACCTCTAAGGTTTACAAGGCATTTACACGTTTAGATGAATACCCAGAATGTGTATCAAAATTATATTTTTTAAATCCGAAATTTTTTAAGAATATTTGCACTATGTTCTCCTTATAAGTTTGTACAAAAATCCCCAAGAAAATTCCTTTAAACTACCAGCCTTCCAAATTTGGTAGGAAAAGTCTAATAACGGCAACACTAAATTCTTGACAGATGGACAAAAATTCCTTACATTACTTCTTTTAAAGCGAGATTGACATTGGTAAAATATCAAAGGACATCTGTCATAAGTATTTGTTAAAGAACTACAGTCTTGTGAAAAATAATAGAGACATGACATTTTGACCAGCTTTTACTATTTTTCTTTTGTATGTTTAAATTTTGCAATTTTCTAATTTTTCTACAAATTTGGAAACTTAGAGTTATGTATATGGTTTTTGCTAGACAATGAGCTGTATTTTTATAAAAAAAAAATATATTAATTATTAAAAAAAAAATAAAAGAAAAGTAGTGAAAACTGGTTAAAATGTCGTGTCTTCATTATTTTTCAGACTATGTCTGAGGCAGTAGGTAGACACATACTCGTATATTCTGACAGGAACCGCGTTTTCTCATTTGGGTTCCGGGATGATAGTCATAGGCAATGCAGTAGCAGATATTCTCACCATAAAAGGGACCCTTTATTGGTCTGTATTGAAAAAGATGTAAAAGTACGAAAGGACTGGACAATTATGAAAGGTAATACGCAGGCTAAGTTCTTCATTCTAGTAGTAAGAATCGAAGGCTATTTAGCCTTTGCAAGCTTTCTCTCTGGCCACTACAGCAAGTGTTGTCAAACATCGAAAAAACTCTGACCGGTGTTGGTTGTGTCACGAAGAACAGGAAACATAAGAGTATATTATGTGCCACTCGAAGCCGCTACTAGAACCAGACTTCGCTTAGAAGCACATGACCTAAATCACATTCGGGCAAGGGACCTCGCAAGGGTTCTTAACAATACGTAGCTCTAAATAGGCCTGTAACCAAATAGAGGTTTGTTACAATAGACGTTCTCGATCACGGTGATCTGCTCTCTCCTCTAAATATAATTTAATCTAATACAACAGAACTCCAAATAAATTTTCAAAAACATGAAGTACATGTCACCCAAAGAAAAGAACGACAGTTGTACTTTTTTTCCCTTACAATAACTTCTATTTCTCTTTTGTAAGCGTACAACATACATACATATCGTCGATGTTTTCGCAAAACCGCCTAAATCGCCGTTGTGGCAAAAATGAGATTTGGTAACCCTGAATTCCAGGCATCGAGATTTATGCATAAAAATCAGAAAATCGTTAATAAAACAACAGATTTGTAAAATAATAGCTAGAGAAAATATCGCTATCAAAGGAAACCCGTTTTTTCGCTCTCTGTAAAATTTGAGTGCTGTAAGATATGCGGTTTTGCAACTGGGCGATGGGCGGTTTTGCAAAAACATCGACGATATGCTTTTTCGTTAAACTTTCTGTAGAAACCTATAAGACTAATCGATGAAGTACAAGTTTTTATACATACATAAGTACTATGTTTGTGTATAACCACAAATGGTGATTAGGTTTCAAGCCATTATCACAAATTCTATTGACTCATTTTTGGTCAAACTCAATATTGGCCGCATGGAAACGCGGTATTTAAATAACTACAAGCATTTGCAGAGAAACTTTTCCAATTAAGCTGAATATAATACGAAGAAGTGTTTCGACAAAGCGTCCATTGTGGTTGTTGGCCAAGGCAACAAAGAAGCAATGTGGCAGCAGACAGTGAAATGAAACAGAAGTACTACTAGTAAATAGAAAGAAAGAGCAACAAAGAATGAATGGCTTTCGAAGCACAGAGTAGGACGTGCGCTGTTTCCATTCATGCGCGCAGGGAGTTGATGACATACTGCGGTGCAGGTAAATATAACAATAACAAAGTAGTTATTGTTGTTAGTGTTGGGATCGGTCAAAAGATAGTAAAAGTTAAACAATAAATACTATGGAGTGTTCATAATGCAAAGAAGGAACTGACTAACTAAACAACTAACTGAGGACTACGGCCGTTGTTTTTTTTTGCTGTTGAAGACAATGAACAAAAAATATTCAAAGAGTAGACGCAAAAAACAAAGCAAAGTGTAAAAGTGATTGCCTGATTGTTTCACTCCGTTTGTGTTGATGTCTAGGCATACATATATACTTTGCAAAAATATGAGGACCAGATGGTCCACTGTGTCCTAGTTTAAAAGTATGAGCAAAAGGACTAGTAGTAGTTGTTATGCTGACCTGGAGCACTTCAAACGTAAAAAAGTGACATACTATGTGTTGAACACCACCTCTTCGTGGCCCATCGGAAATATGATTCGGTTGTCGAATGTGCCTTGGTCCAAAAGGAGTACTTAATTGTCTAGGTGGTCCCATTTTATGCAGCGCTGGACCCCAGAGGTGGACAGGTCCAATGACATCGCAATTTTAATGTAACTATATTTTCTCCATATATTTGAACCATTTCGGTTATTAGTGTTGCTTAGAAGGTAGCGTGGTCTTGTGCTAGTATTTAAACTAGTGCCACTTTTTGCAGGGTACATATGTCTTTATATTTATATATAGTATGTGTGCAGTTACATTTTGATGTATTGTACATACGTCTTTTTTTATGTAACAAAGTTTTTCCCTGCAAATTGTTTTACATATGTATTTACTTTGTGAGAAAAAGTTATTTGACCGCACACTCTATGGAAAAGCTATTTGTAGCAATTAATTAAGTTTAAATTGATTGAAAGTACATATGTAGATATGCATATATTAGGGTGCCCATCGAAAATGTTTTTTTTTTTTTTGGGAAATTTCAAACCCTACCTCCTAATTTTATTCTTTTTTTATTCATTGCCTACTTGTATAGCTTTTTTAGAGGGCATTTAGAGGTCGCGACCTGTCGGTTTAGGTCAGAAAATACGACTTTGTTGATTTATGAGTTTTTGAATGGCTATTTCTGATTCGATTTCAAAGATCGAATATGATCTGAGAAGAGGATTATAGGCCTTTAAAATGATATATAATAATATATTTTCGGACTTAGGTTTTTGGGATTTTTTTATCGACCTGACCAGAAACAAACAGCTGGTTGTGTTTGAACACCAAAAAGCGGTAGATCAGTTAAAAGGTTCATTAATAATAAATAATAAATTGGCGCTTACACATATGTTAGTGTTTGGCCGAGCTTCTCCTTCAATTTGTGGCGTGCGCCTTGATGTTGTCAAAAAGTTTTAACTGAAACAAGTAAGAAAGTCTAAGTTCGGGAGGAGCCGAACATTAAATACCCGGCGCAAGTATTAAATAAATGTTTTTCACCTTTCCAAAAGCTACCTCTACATGGTAAACTGGAGTGTATCAATTTTAAGTAAATTAGTGTCCTTAAATTTCGAAATATTGAAGCTTCAAGCATTTCTGAAATTTACCGTTATATGAAAGCGGCCTCAATTTTAGTCCGATTTCAATAATTTTCAACGATTTGCGTTTATGTGACAAGCACAATAACCATACTGAGTTTCGTATAAATTGGTAGAACGGTTACCGAGATACATATATGTGATCATAAGTGGGCGGTGCCAAGCCCATTTGTGAAAATTTTATCATACACGTATTTCTTGGTAAAGAATTATTGCAAGTATCAATTTTGAATAAATTAGCTTTAATATTAAGTGATTTATCGAAGATTTTGTATTTTTCTAAATTACCGTTATATGGGAAGTAGGCGTGGTTATTGAGCGATTTTAGAAATTTTCGGCCATTTGGTATGTTGTACGAAGGCCAACAACTGTGCCAAGCTTGGAAGAAATTGGTGCGGCGGTTACCAAGATATACACATGTAGCCATAAGTGGGCGTGGCTACGCCCATTTTCCAAAAAATTATAATATTCTTATTTTTCGTCTAAAGTTTATTGTTGTTTATAGTTACCACAATATCGCAGTTTTCGTATTTCCGAAAATTACCGATATATGGGAAGTGGGCGTGGTTACAGTCCGATTTGGCCCATTTTCAATACCAACCTACCTTGCTTTTTGCTTTAGTTATCGTGTACGCGGACGGACGGACAGACAGACATAACTTAATAGACTTCTCTATTCATTCTGAGCATTTATCTATACATTTGTCTATATCTATTTCGATTCGTTTTGGCTGTTACAAACAACCGTTGTGTGGACAAAGTTAATATACCCTTGTGCACAAGTGCGCTCGGGTATAAAAACCTTGCAAATATTTAACAAAAATCACCATGTACTTAGCACTGCTCCCGACTGTATGTATCAAATGTTAGGCCTGGATTTATACAATAATTCTTAAGGGTTAATGACCTCAACATCTTAATGCATGTACATAAAGCAGGCTAAAAATAAACTAATTGTTAGTAGTATGTTAAAAACCTACTGGCGTAGTACTTACTTGAAAACTACGGTTAACTGTAAAACATTTTTTCATGTTACAATAAAATAAAGCAGCCATAAGAAGCAGTGCCAGAATACCTTAGCTAGGCGCCAAGCGGCAGGCCACGAGCAAAATAATGATGATGTGAACATCTATAAAGAGTGCACATAAGCACTTACATACAAATGTACGTGGGTAAATATACATTCGTAGATATACATACATACCCACATATTTGTATACGCATGTACTTAGTATGTAGGTGTAAGTTCGCAAGACGAAAGGCACTTGAACGGTAATTGAATTTAAAACAAAGAACAGCCAGAAATAAACCATTTTACATATTCACAATAGAAACACTAGAATGACTGTTACGAATATTTACGTTAGTGAAAAATATAAACAAATGTACGTAGACGTATGTATGTGTGTATATTTATACTATGGCATACGTTCATAAGCCGATGGGCGATTGAAGAAGACGTAAGAAACACAAGAAAATAAGAGCAGTAGTCGAATAGTATTCTGTGAATTAAAGTAATTGTGTAACATGAGTAAGCAAAGCTGTATGGAGAACTTAATGGAACTTGTATAGCTAAGGAGCAAAAAAAAAAACGAAGAATATAACTTGACCCATAAATCAAGTGTGCACAATTGATCAACTGACGCCAAGGTGTTACAGTAGAACGGGTTTGCTAACTGACGACGGATACGAACTAGAGGGCTGCATGAATGCATTCAAACTTCTAGCCAAACAGAGTATAGTAGATTTGAATATTTTACTTCACATACAAAATACTCAGCGTGTGCAATTTTGTAAGTTATGAATATACACACATTTTGTTTTAAATTTTCTACCTTCAAATGGAAGAATGTGAATGAATGAAAAACATTCAAATCATTCAAACTTATTTCGGTAAACGTTTTTTTTCTACAAACAAGTCTGTTCGTATTGTAATAGGAGCGCAGCGATCCAGTAGCGAAAATGGTCACTGCCCCGCAGGAAACTTAATTAATTTAAAATTAATTTATAAACTACTCTATTTTCAATGATAACTAATGACAACTATTTTATCTGCAACGAACTCATTTATTTAACATGGCGATATCCTAGGAAGCAGTCAATTACCTTTTCCTGCATGTATTTCCAACTTTTGTTCTGCACTTCACAGATGCTTTTTCATACTTCCAAGACACAAATGGTTTCTTTGAGTAAAAAAAAGTATCGAAGTTCAAAACATTTACTCATTGCATTTGTTTTAAAGTAGTCATTCAATTAGTTGATTTGAAAAATAAAACCACTTCCTTCCGTCAGGGTGGTGACATCGACACTAATGAGGATTAAGTGACATCGTCCCACTGTCTGTGAATCCTAAACGACACATAGCAGACAATGGCACTGGTGACAATGTCATGCAGGTGTACTCCTAACAAAGGTTTCTAACAAACAATGTTCATTGCAGCACATTGTCATTGAAGACTTAACATGGCCGTACAAGACACTTAAGTGACTAATGCATGACATTCGCTACGGGGTTCACAAAAAAAATTGTCCTTTATATCAATTCATTTGTTTGAATATTGAAATGTCGAAACCTATGTATATCAGAACAGGTATTCACTCAATTTCAAAAAAATTGTAAGCCAAAATCATTCATTTGTTTTGTACATGAATAATTACTAAGCCGTTTTGAATAAACTCATGCAACCCTCTAATACGAACATATGTACATAAATACATACATATGTATAAGAGTATAAAAAATAAATGGAAGAGGGGTAAATGCACTTGAGCTTAATGCTTTTGTATAAAATAATAAAAATCTGTTTCCCAGATTATGAATGAAAACTGAGTCAAAACCGAAACGAAATTTCGGTTTTTAGGTGAAAATAAAACGCATTTTTAACAAATCTTCAATATTCCCTTTCCTAAAATATTCGGATATTAAATCTCTCGTATCGTTCAACTTGGACTTGCCTTGATCAATGCCTTTATTTATTCACCAATATCGGCCGAGGATATACATACATAAGTTGGTATCAAAAATGGGCGAAATCGTAGGGTAACTACACTCCCTGCCATATAACGATATTTTATACTCGATACAAACTTTTAAAAATTGTTATGTGAAGTGTAATTTTGGCGTAAGATAAGATGATTATGAAATTTTGGAAAATGGGTGTGGCCCGCCCATTTACTATGAAATGTTTTATCTCAGGTAGCCGCATCACTATTCCTCAACAAAGTTGTCTCGAACATTGCTTGATGTCTAACCAAGAAATCTGTTGAATATTTTTAAAATTGTGCAATAACCACGCCCACCTCCCATATAACGGTAATTTGCAGAAATACGAAAACTGCGGTGAAACACGGAAAATGAGCGCCCAAAGTCATTAAGGGCCTCATCTATATTTTAATACGCTAACCTAGATTTTGTATCCGTTCGTTTGGTGATTCTACAGAACCGATTTCCAAATTAAACGCCGTTAAAAAGGTATTTTTCTGTAGATGAGAGTTTTCATGGTTTCAAAATTGGTTGAAAAGTGCGGCCAAAATCATCGCGACGTTTGAAAATTTCCGTATTTTTGTATAGTTCAGGTTGAAACCTGTTCAGTTTGAGTTGTTTTCGCATTTTGTTTTACCTCGTATTTGAAATTAATTTTTTTTTATTAAAGATAAATGTGGTGATGAGGAAATAAATGATAACGACGAAGACAGCAAAGAAAAGGCAAAAATGAAGATAAAGACGAAAATGGAGACAATGAGAAATACATAAGAATTAGGGTAACTGAATTGAAATCGAAATAAATTCAGTCATAAAAGTTATCGAAATTTATTGAACCATCGAAGTTCATGGTTATCGAAATGTATCGAGTTATCCATTTTTATTGAGCTATCGCAACGTATCGTTCAAGTTGTCTAATGTTACTGAGTTGTCGAAATTTATAGACACAAAAACTTAGTTGTCGAAATTTACGGAAAGTTATCGAGCTGTAAAAATTTATGGGATTTTCGAAATTTGTCAAGTTAAAGAAATGTATCAAATTATCGATATTTATTAAATTATCATTACTTATAGACTTAACGAAATTTATGGAGTTTTCGTAATGCATCGAGTTCTCTCACTTATAGAGTTATCGATAATTATTGATCTACTGAAATTGGTCGATTCATCGTATCGAAGTTTATGGAATTTTCAAAATATATCGATTTATCGAAATTTCAATATTTTATAAGTATATCGAGTTGTCACTACTTATCGAATTTTATCGTGTTAACAGAGTGTAACGAGTTATCAAAATTTTTTCGATAACTTTCGAAAAATATGGAGCTGTCAAAATTAAAAATTTATAACGGTATCCAAAGATATGTACACTTATGAGTTATCGAAATTTATCGAGCCCTCGAATTTCACGGTTATCTAAATTAGTCGACTTATCGAATTTTGCTGAATTATCAGATTTTAGTGTTTTTGAAATTTATCGAATTATCGATATGTATGAAATCATTGAAATTTATCGATAAACTGGAATGTAT
>NW_016170217.1:0-2222 GCF_001687245.7 Rhagoletis zephyria
TTTTTTTTTATTGATTTTGTTATTGATATTTTTATCGATTTTGTTAACGATATTTTTTATCGATATGGTTATCGATTTTTTTATCAACATTTTTTTAGATTTTGTTATCGATATTTTTATCGTTTTAGTCATCGAAATATCGGTTTTGATCGATATCGATGTGGTTATCGTTTTTGTTATGGACATTTTTGTGGATTTTGTTGTCGATACTTTTATAGATTTAGTCATCGAAATTTGATCGGTTTTGTTATCGATGCTTTTGTCGATTCCGTTATAGATATTTTTATCAATTTGGTTATCGATAAAAATACAAAAAGTATAACCTAAAGCAAAAGCAGATGTATGTATGTACATTAAAGTGGTCCAAAATTGTATGGGGAAACAATTTTCATCCTAGGCAACGGGGCACCCACTAAGTTTTTTCCTTTGTTTATTTATAATAATATCTATACCAACTTTCAGTTTTCTACTCCAACCAATACAGGATGCTCAATGACCTCGAAATGCGCTACTGGATCGCTGTAAAACTGGCAAAAATATTGGTGATTTTTATAAAAAGGTATTGTTGCCATGCCAAATGCAGCTGTGATATTTTTTTAGAAAATTTAAATTTGAAATGTTCTTAGGCTACTCAACCAAAGGTTTGATAAATCTATGTACACAATACTTCTAGAGTAAAATAAGAGCATCAAAGCAAAAATTTTGGAAGGCGCCGCAAACCCTATCTTGGAAAAATTTTTTTGGACCACTCTAATGTACATATCTATATTACATGTGAGACAAACTAGATGTGTAACGTAAGTTCCACTTCTCCAGTGTGGCCCAGGCGCACTTATTTTTTATATTTATTTAATTTTTTGATAAAATATTCTCTCTTCTATTTTGTAGTAGTAGTAAGGCGACTTAACTTTATTTTCACGTTCTACTTAATATGGAATTCTTCTTTCGCCCGTATTTGTGGTAAGTTTTAGAGCATAGCTTTTTGTTCATCAGTGCATTTTTCACAATTGTTGTATTTTTTTTTATTTTCCATTTTCTTACGAGTACATATATGTAAGTAATTTGAAAAATTACTAAGTATTTTTCGTTTGAGCAGCTACGTTAAAGCTACTATCTGCTTGCTTTCGTGAATAAAGCCGGAAAAGGAAATATTTATTTTGTGAAACAGCTGCAGCGAAAAGAATTGCATTAACTACATGGATATATACATACATACATACAAGCACGCGCGCGTACACATACAATTTACTTACAAGGGTGGCAATCGAGTGGCGATGTATCTAAGTATAGTACTACATATAGCCCAGTATCTGTTGCTTACCACTGCTACCGTTGCATTACGCGTATGTCAGTACATACGTACATATGTATCTTTCAACCTAACGCCACTCAATTTCAGCAGCTTACTTGCTGTGGCTGGTTTGATGCCTTATACGCGCAAAAATGAAATACATTTCCTTTAAAATAAATCTCGGATTTTCTAAGTGGGTAAAAATCTCAGCAAATTTTGTTGCAACTTTTGTTATCTCTCTCTCTCTCTCTCTTAAAAGATTTATTTTAGCCGACAAACAAGCACCCAGGCGAAGTGAAAGCCAACGATATTTTGAATAAAAAAATAAAAATACTCTCTATGCAATAAAGTGCATTCTTCAATCTTTGAAATTCACTTTTCGGTTGGTTCACTTACTTTTCAGTACAGCCTTTTGCTGACTATTTTCTATTCATGCCAAACTTTGCTTTGTTCAGCCGTTGGCATTCCGTTGTGATATGAGTATAGTTTCGGCGAATTTGCTGCGCTTGCACTCAATTGTGTGGATTTTATTGTAAAATTTTTGAGGCTTCCTTATAAAAGTTAAGCTGTATGTACTTGTATGTATGTACTTTTTTCTCTATTTATTTTTCAAGAGCGCAGTGAAGATTGCCTATTATTATTTCTACATGCACTTGTGAAGTAAATATCATGGCGAGGCATAAATTAAAAAAAAATATATATTTGAATGAGAAAATTATCATGTAACTAGCTTTTCCCGCAACTATGAAATGTTANGAAAAAAAAATGTATTTTAATGAGAAAATTATCATGTAACTAGCTTTTCCCGCAACTATGAAATGTTACAAAAACTGAAATGAATTATTTAGCTAAAATAAAAAATATATTTTTTGTCTCGCGATGCCAAGTGAAATAAACGATGTGCTAAATTTCAACTAAATTTTCCGTTCGA
>NW_016170217.1:2324-9043 GCF_001687245.7 Rhagoletis zephyria
TATTTGAATGAGAAAATTATCATGTAACTAGCTTTTCCCGCAACTATGAAATGTTACAAAAACTGAAATGAATTATTTAGCTAAAATAAAAAATATATTTTTTGTCTCGCGATGCCAAGTTAAATAAACGATGTGCTAAATTTCAACTAAATTTTCCGTTCGATTTAGAAACAGAAACAGTTATCTTAGCTAGTTTTTATAAACAAACTAGATGGACTCGATACGCGCGTATTTTATGAATTGTTACTTTATTAATATACCGACTTTGGAGGATGCGATGAGAGGTCCAGGATTGCAACAAAGCATTTAAAAATTTTTCATTGTGTTTTTATCAGAAAGCAATTAAAATTTATAAAAATCAACTAATATACAAAAGTATATATATAGAGATATTTTTGTTCCAAATATTAACCAAATCGGACTAGCCGTTTAGTAATTTAGTGGATAAAATATACGGAAAACTCTATGAAATTGTATATATGGATATAAATTTTTGAAATAATTATTATAGGTGACAACGTTCTTAAAAAATGCGTCTGTATACTAACTCATTTTGTGTCACATCACTATCATGTTGCTATATATTTTATTTAGCTTAAACAGAATAAATTGATTTAAATTTGGTATGGATTGGAAATCTCTTGTAAAATGCTTTAAAAATAAGCGATTGCAAATACTTACTTAAATTGATTTGGGTTAACTGAATTAACAGCAATCGCTGGAAATGCTTTATATTTGGGAAGCCTAGCACGCTCTCTACTAGAGTTAAACTTGTTGGGGAAATAGTCTATGAAATTAAAAAAAAAAAAACTACAAGACACTTCTAAGCGCGAAAAATAATTAATTATTTATGGTGAAATTTTCTCACAAAAATTTCACTTTACTAAAGCTTTTGCGCTAAATACTTCAGTTTTTTACCCCCTGCTCCAAAATAACTGAAGTCACTCATACGACACGGTGCCCTCCAAAATTTATCGTAAACCATAAACAGACGGCAGCGTTGATCCGGATCAACTCGGGAATTAACTGCAGTTGATCCGGATTAAGTCCGAGTTACTACGGATCAACCAGCTGCCGTCTGTTTAAGTTTTTACATATCTTATGGATTTAAATTGTGTACATTTTACATCTATTCTTTACATCGCTTGCATTATCTTTGGGTATTGCGCCTCTTCGTCATCGCAAAGTTTTCATTTTCACACCGAAAAAAACAAATAACATTTATATATCCCCACACAGAAAATTATTATATCCCCACGCACGTGTTACAAAAATTAATTTAGTGTCATCATAAATCATAAGCGCCGCTGTCAAAAGAACTTAGTAGAGTTCATGAGAAAACATAATTTGTCTCAACTTCCATAAGCACAGAGCACATAAACGCACGTATTATATAAATATGTATGTATGTGTCAGAAAGTTTGTATATTTATACTTATGCTAAATGTGTGCAAAGGCCTTCCTGAGGTTGTCAACATATTCCTTGTAACTTGTAAGCATTTGTGAGCGTTTAGTCTGCAGCTCCCAGCTAGCACCCAGCTCAAGCCTTGGCGGAGTTAGCAATTTAGTGGCAGCTATGTATGTTCTTTTTTAATCGCACATAATTTGTGGAGTAATCAGTTTTGACTTTTGTCACTGTGAGATAATTTTCGCGAAGCTACTTTGAAACTTCTCAGTCGTTTTGTATTGACACGAAATGTGTTGTGCGAGGTATATATACACATATATATGTATACATACTAATACTTACAAGTAAATTTCTTTCAAAAGGTCTCCCCTTGTTGGTGGTTTCTTTATTATTTTTGAATATACATATATAGTTATTTCGACCATTGTTGTTTCAGTCAAATTATAATTTACTAACAAGCATTGTTAGTTTTTTACCTAGTTGGTACACACTGAATGCAGTACGTACCCTGCAGGAAATGGGACTATTTTGTAGCTAACTGTTAACTAACTAGCAGTCGACTAGTGGTAACTATTTATTAACTATTTCCTTTGGCCATAACTAACTACTTTTGAATGGCGATGGCCGCAAAATAGTGAGAACTGGTTTCCTCTGCATTAGATGACTAGAACTACAGCTAACTACTTTTGTACAAAAACTATCAATAAAAAAAAAATATTTTTTATATCCTTTATATTCTTATTTATGTATTTACTTATTTTATATAACATTACATATTTGAGGTATTCTTTTTCATATCGTACACCAAATTTGGTGTCACACTTTCGATTCGCTTCAATTTTTTGTGTGGGTTCTATACACGAAATAAGCAAACACGTATTTTAGGATTATTTTTGTTAAAGTTTGCATTTTTTCGTGATTCTGACTAAATATGTACTCCTTCAAATCGTTATATCTCGGGTTCTGCTCATCGCAGAGACTCATCTTAACAACGTTTTAAAGCTAAAAAAACGGGCTTAACATGTCTTTATATAAGATAGTCAAGATTGTCCTAAAGCTAACTTAGCTATTAATAGATGAACTTTTTGAAAGTTCATTTGCATAGGGGATACCAGTAAAGTAGGGATTTTAAAGTTTTAAACCATCGTAATCCTTGTTTAATTCTCCATAAAAAACATGGTTAAAAAATAGGCGTTTTCCAAGACATATTTTTAAAATATTTTTTTGTTATGATGATATAGTTTATTTTGTGAGAGTCATACATTTTTTGAAATTTGCTTTTGAAAACTTATGATAAAATATATTTAGCATGGTGTTCAAAATTGGGTTTTTGCAAAAATTCAAATTTTAATGCGGATTCCGATAGAATACCTACCCAAAAATATTATTTGTGCGGTAAGATTTTTCTTTAAGACGACAAACACCTAAGAATGGGCGTGGCAAATGTGAGACCAAAGTCAACAAAACCCAGATTTTATTGCGGTTACCGGCAGAATATCCCTTCGCTAACAACATTTGTTAAGCAATACATTTTTGAACTTTGGTTTTAAAATTGCTTCGCCCATGCAAAAACTTGCTCAAAAAAAGGAACAGTCTGTATGCTGTATTGGAGACACAGCTGCTAAATTTAAACGTAGAATACGTGGTATGGCTAAGAGCACATCCAATTCAAAAACGAAGCACATACTAAGAAACAAATATTGATAACAAAAGCGATAATAATATCGATAGCAAAATTGATAACAAAATCTATAACAAAATCAATAAAAATATCGATAACAAAATCTATAAAAACAGTGATTACAAAATCGATTAAAATATCGATAACAAAATCGAATCGTTTATTATATCAATAATTTCGAAAGTATCGATAGCAAAAACAATAACAATATCGATAAAAATTTCCGTAACAAAATCGATAAAATATATCGATAACAAAACCGATAAGATATCAGTTATTCTATCGTTAAGTCCCGAGAATTTCGTAAATCCCTAAAATCCCGGATTAGTCCCCATATTGAGTCTCTGTCTGTATCCTTTTCTCTATAATTACATTTATGTTAATCTTTGTTGCGTTATCTCCACCTTTACTTTTAGCGGTATCCTCATCATCATATTTTCTTTATATTTAACTTTGTTTTTCCTGTTATGTTTATCATATTCTTCATCTACATAGTCCCCTTGACCTTTGCCTTTTATAAATATTGCGCCATCTGTTATTCAAAAGCCGAAATACCTACACACACACACACACATACCTTTTGTCTTCTTGTCTCACTTCCAGCGCATGGACATGTTTGCAAATTGATGACGAAGTGATTTTGTATGGAAAAGCTTTTATGCCCATATAAATATTTGAATAAAATAAACATACTTAGAAGATATCAACCAATACTTCCCATATACCAAACGAAAGGAAAAAACCTGGATTTTTAACTAAAGAAAACAAAAACAAAATCGTTCGAACAGTTTTCGAATATTTTGGTATTAAAAAACGTTGCACATTTTTTCAAAAATTTTTTGTCTTTAAATGCTCGGTATTTGTTGAATTTATATACAATTTGTACACGATAATGTTTCTAATGCTCTAAAGAACCTATGTACCGAAAATGAAAGTTAGAAAGCTAGAGCACGTTAAATGCCCAAAATTAACCCCAAAATAAGCAAATATTTACCGTTGTTTCTACGACAGACACCGAATCGGTTACTCACATAAATGTATCTGTCGATAGGATTGGAATTTTGTCTTTGAAACTTTATACTTTTCTTTGAAATCGCTTCACAAGTTTCGTGCAATAAGCGTTTTTGTGTAGCTCTAAAAATTACAGCTACAAAATTTGAGCATATCCTCCATATCGAAACGTAAGACGTATTCTACGTCAAAAAGATGTGGTANAACCCCAAAATAAGCAAATATTTACCGTTGTTTCTACGACAGACACCGAATCGGTTACTCACATAAATGTATCTGTCGATAGGATTGGAATTTTGTCTTTGAAACTTTATACTTTTCTTTGAAATCGCTTCACAAGTTTCGTGCAATAAGCGTTTTTGTGTAGCTCTAAAAATTACAGCTACAAAATTTGAGCATATCCTCCATATCGAAACGTAAGACGTATTCTACGTCAAAAAGATGTGGTATGTTAACGCTTGTTCTTCTACGCACCTAAGCGTTCACGCAGGTATATATACAAGTATGCTAATTCGATTATTCCAACGTCTGTATAGCTAACTTGGGAGTCCATTTGATTTTGGTTGGCCCAAGTTGGTGTTGGTGTTCCTGTCAGCCATATGATGTATACTTTACTTACCCCAATAAATTTTGTTCAGAAACGGTATCGTTTAAACTTCGTAGGTCTAGTGGAACCAGGAAGCACTTTTTATTTTTTTATTTTTATTTATTTTTCAACCTTTTTTATCTGCATAAATCTATAATCCACTGCTATACGGCAACTGTATCAATGGTCAATNTGACGTTTAAAAAATAAAGGGAATGCCGCATTATACTAAAGCCGGCCTTTCGACATAAGCTACTTTTCCATACGAACACAGATATACAAGTATGCTGATTCGATTATTCCAACGTCTGCATAGCTAACTTGGGAGTCCATTTGATTTTGGTTGGCCCAAGTTGGTGTTGGTGTTCCTGTCAGCCATATGATGTATACTTTACTTACCCCAATAAATTTTGTTCAGAAACGGTATCGTTTAAACTTCGTAGGTCTAGTGGAACCAGGAAGCACTTTTTATTTTTTTATTTTTATTTATTTTTCAACCTTTTTTATCTGCATAAATCTATAATCCACTGCTATACGGCNATTCGATTATTCCAACGTCTGTATAGCTAACTTGGGAGTCCATTTGATTTTGGTTGGCCCAAGTTGGTGTTGGTGTTCCTGTCAGCCATATGATGTATACTTTACTTACCCCAATAAATTTTGTTCAGAAACGGTATCGTTTAAACTTCGTAGGTCTAGTGGAACCAGGAAGCACTTTTTATTTTTATTTATTTTTCAACCTTTTTTATCTGCATAAATCTATAATCCACTGCTATACGGCAACTGTATCAATGGTCAATTGGCTTGAGTGCCTTTTATAAGGTACCCTATTTTTTCACGCGCGCTCGTAGTAAATGCTGTCGTTATAAAGTGCTTAAGATGGTCTTATTTATTTATTTGTTTATATTTTTGAAGAGAGTTGCCATCTGTTTCGACGATCAGAATCAATTTAATTAACAAGTGCGGAACAAAAAAATATTTTTATGGGGGTGTCAAACGAGAAAAAGTTCAGAAAGTTATATTTCGAAAATATTTTGAAATTTTAGAAATATTTTGTTAAAGTTTGAAGGTATATTAAATATATTCAAAAATTGTATTGAGCTTGAGGCCGTTTTTAATGAAAATTTTTGTGAAAAAACTACAATTTACACTTTTGGTAGAAGTTATAGCTATTTCGGAGATCACCAAATCTCCTCATCAGACTTCTCCAACTGGCCAGCAGTCTACCGACTGAGCTAAGTTCGCCACGTAAACTGTTGCTGCTTTTCCTGCTTTTTCATTTGTTAAGCCAACTACAATCAAGCGCAGCTATTCCACTGCATAACAAATGAAAATGAAGAATGAGTGGTACCTACCAGAAGAAAGGGATTTGAAAATATTTTGAACAGGGTTGCCACCTGATTGAAAAGACGAATTTAATTAAGCTGTGCACAATATACATGAAATATTAAACCATGGGTGCTAAGCAAATTTTAGCTTGAAAATTTAAAATAAATTTGTGACACTTTAAGAGAGTGGCCACCTCTTTAAAAGTTAAATTCACTTGATATTATTATTAAAAGTTAAATCAATTTTAACACAGCAGGTTTTTGAGAAGAATGTATTTCTAAACTATATTTAGGAGTGCTGCCACATGTTCCGAAAATCAAATTCAACTTGAGTTAAGGGAAGACGGTAATTAGTTAATTTCCTGAACTATATGCAGTGGTGCTGCCACCTGTTCAAAAATTCCAATTCAACTTGAATTAATGGAATTAGTTTATAAATAAATTAAAATATGTATCACAAAAGCGGTACCAGACGAAAGGGGTTTAATAGAGTTGTAGTTGCCAAATATTTTTAAGATAGTTAAAAAGAAAACTTCTGAAAATCTCCTGTTTTTGGCTGATTTTAAGTATTTTGAGTTTCGTTGAAATAAATAATACTTTATTTAACCCGCAGACATTTCATACACGCAGCGATGCGGATGAGAGCAAACTATATATATATATAGACGCTATAATTCTGTGATTTTTCCTATTACCTTTTTTTTT
>NW_016170217.1:9599-16143 GCF_001687245.7 Rhagoletis zephyria
TTTGTTTAAACTAACCAGTAGGCCTCTCGGAAGGAAGCTATTTAGATAGGAATTATAAGTAAAATATTTGAAATTTTTTTTTTGTTAAACTAATACATTTTTTTTTGAGTAGGAGTAATGATTTTTACAACGCTTTTATCAACTTGCAATGTTGTGCGTCCAGAATCTTTCAATGTTGTGGATCCAGAAACTTTCAATGTTGTGTGTCCGACACCAAAGCAAAGCTTTGAAAAGTTCCTATAAAAAAGCATAGTGCATAGGGCGACAGCTGTAGTGAATAGGCCGAGGTAGATGACATCTAGATGTCGCCCTATGTACTACGTTTGCTACAGCGGAAATAGACGACACGCCATTTCTTTAAATAAAATTAATTGGTGCTCGTTTGTATGTACATACATATGTAAATGCATGTGTGTGCACCTTTCTATTAATATCGTTGAATTATTTTAATATCTATTGCAAGCACTAAATAACAAAAATCGAATGGCTGCACGAAGGATGGAAGGATAGAACTTGCGCCAGATGGACAAGAAAAAAAGGACATCTTCATTTTGTGCATTCATGTGTGACAATAAGTATCA
Source organism: Rhagoletis zephyria (assembly GCF_001687245.7). Classification (NCBI taxonomy): domain Eukaryota; kingdom Metazoa; phylum Arthropoda; class Insecta; order Diptera; family Tephritidae; genus Rhagoletis; species Rhagoletis zephyria. The sequence continues at coordinate 10,181 of NW_016170217.1, forward strand.
AAAATGTAGGGTTGACTGCCTGGCAATGGATTCGTTTATCAATCTGTACACATATATAGATACATATCTACATACATATGTGTTCATCTGTGACACAATGAGTTATAACAAAATACTCAGACCTGAGATGTCGCAAAAAGTTTTTTGCCATGCCGAAAGTGTCGACGCTGCCATTTTCGTTTGTCATTAATCTTTGCGCCTTTTTGAAATACACCTAAATGCATATGCTCCTATGTACATACATATGTCTGCCCGACCAGCATAGTCGGGTGTATGTATGTACATATGTATGTATGTGGTCGTACATAACTACTTTTGCGTGCACCTTTGTTTTTGTTACTTTGCAGCACACGCTTTTCATGTGTTTTTTTATTTTATTTTATTTCATTTTTTTACGTTGCTCTTTTATCTTTAATTTTCTAGCCTTCAGCATGTATGTAGGTTCACCTTAGCTGCTGATCGCTCTGCTGAGCAGATATGAAATTTACAAAAGCTTATGTTAAGTTGGTACCGCTCGGTGCATAGCTGCTCCACTCCTCCAAAGCGTACAAAGCAACCTTCGCTTGCGCTTTTGGCACATTAAAAAAAAAATTGTTGAATTATTTTTCTTTGCTCGCCATCTCTCTACTTTTGCTTGACTGAATTATTATTATTTTTTTTCTTCTGACATTTTTGCCAACTTTTCGGCGCGTGTTGCACATTAAATGTGTGCAAGCGAAGAGGTTAACTCTCACATCTAACCCTTTTCTAAGAATTCGTTGTGCTTTGTACGTTTTCCTCAAAGACTTTCCCGCATAAAAGACACCTGTGATAAAAAAGAGTAAAATACATGTATTGGGTCATATGAAAGGTCGGCGCGGATTTTTCGGAGCATTTAAAAAATAAAAATGTTTCATGAACATCAATTTTTAATAAATAAACTAGCCGGCCTCGTATGCGTGAGGTGCTGAATGTGTAGATGTTACTAAAAACTAATACATAGTTGCGCTTTTGGAGGCCAAGCCTTTTCATTTGACACCTCATTTCTTGTAATCTAACGAAAAGCCCACACTTTTGAATTTTTCGCACAGGTTGCAACCCTCTTCGAAAAATAAAATCTTACTGCAAATCGCAAGGTCAAGCCTTTTCCTCTGACACCCCATTTTTTTAAATTGAATGAACTGTGCAAATCTAATGTCAATAACAAAAAATGCTCTCGCGTATTATATATACATATTTTTTAAACAGGTGGCAACCCCACTTAAACAAAAAATAAAAACTTATTTCACATGCAGAGACTATATTCTTTCACTTGGCACCTTAGTTCAACAAACGGCGAAGATCTTATAATTTTTAAAAAGTGGCAACCCTACTAAAAAAATAATACATTATTGAACATCTAAACGCCGAGCCCTTTTATTTGACACCTCATTTCTTGTAATCCAACGAAGAGTGCGGATCTTATAATATTTTAGGCAGGTGGCAACCCTACAGGAATTTAAAGTACTAAAGATAATATTGATATCGATACAGATATATTGGAAAATCTCGTCTAAATCCGTTCAATAGTTTTAATGACTAGAGTGTTCAAAGAATATCAACTCATTTTTTTAAACTATGTATCGAATATAGTAATTTTTAAATAAGTGGCAACCCTCCTCAAAAAAATTCAAGTTTTTGTACATGCGAAGGCCCTGCCCTTTCCTCAGATATCTCATTTTGTAATCCAACGAACGGCGAAATTCTTTTTTATTTTTTATTAGTTGGCCACCCTACTCAGAAATCCATTATTGCACATCTAGAAGCCGAGTCTTTATGTTTGGCTGCGATGTTGCAGTCATGTTTTTTAGACTGGTGGCAACCTTATCAAAATTCTAAATGGAAAAGGTCACTCCTATCGATACAACGTTTATTGGAGAAAATCTCGTCAAAATGCGTTCAGTAGTTTTCGAGATTACCGCGTACAAAGAATTTCGACTTTCCTTTATACTATGTATAGATATAGACTCCCTGCAAACCATTATTTCAGAGTATTCTGAATTGTACAGAAATTTAAAGGATTCGTAAAGGTCTCAACCGATTTTTTTCCGAAGTTTCTAAAATTAAATAAACCGTGCACGATTCGATTCTTTTACAAATTATGTGAAGAATTTCTTGCACAACTTTTTCAGAATTTTCTTTATTTTTCATACAGAAATTTCTTTAGTGGGTTCGTGTCAACCCCTTCATATAATTTTCTTTGAAGAGCCATAAGAAAATCGTTACATCCTAAATGTTTCGTTAAGATTTCGGGGACTTTGGTTTGCAGGGTTATTACCTATGACTTTTTGCAATTTTTTGAGTAGCTCCATAATTATAACGGTGCATAACTTCTGTGGTTTATAAGCGAAAAATCATGACCACGTGATTTTCAGTATATTACCAGGCTGATTACGAACTATTTGGTTAACGGTTAGTGCCTCTGCTATCTCCTCACACTTTGCGTGCCGCTCTTCCTTATTTCACCAAATTTTCCAGTAAGTGGCCGATCAGAGGGACGTGTATCTTTGCAATCAAAATTGTGGCAATACGTCGCTAGCTTAAAAAATTTTCAGTATGTTGTTGCTGCAGTTTCACCTTTTTTATAGTAACAAAGCATTACATAAGACATTGCAACCATTTTTAAATCAATATACGTATAGGGCATTCCAGCTAAAAATGCACACCATTTGGCTTTTGCATCTCCGATTTTTTTAAATAATTGTTTACGTTAAAATATCAATTGAGAGAATCATTCCCGTTTTTTTTTTTAATTTGTTTTGTCCATCGAGATATCGATTCTTTAAAAATATATTCTTTTTTTTAACTCCCCCATAGTTTTGCGCAAAATGGGCCAAATGGGGTCATTCTTTTTGTTTAGTTTTTTATGTTCAAACCAATTTTGGAGTATCGAATTGAAACAATTTTCAAAAAGGTATTTCAAATTTTTAATTTGAAATGTTGATTTTGAAATACAGTTACTGATCGACTTATTCCGCTCCTTTTAATAAAGGGATAACAATTATATTTTGACTTTTTCTTGTTGTCAAATTTCAGTTAATAATGTAAAACTTCAGTTAATAAAGTGAAGGTAGCTTTGTTTTTGTAAAACGCCTTAATATAGAAACCGATCATAATAAAATTTTCTGCTAAGTGATTATTGCAATCATCGATTTTGAGTGAATTAGCTTAAATAATTACTGATTTATCGCGTTTCTGTAAATTACCGTTATATGCGAGGTCGGCGTGGTTATTGCTCGATTTCAAATATGTTCAACCGACTTATTTGCTGAGCAAGGTTCTTACCGATTTTGGTAATGATTGGTGAAGCGGCTACTGAGATACATCATTTTATCATAAGTGGGCGGGGTCAGGCCCATTTTCCAAAAATTTCATAACAATATTATTTTTTACCATAATTCTACTTCACATAATAATTTTTAACAATTTAGATTGCATATTTGCTGAAATATTTATCGTAGTTTTTGCAATTTTCGAAAATACCGTTATATGGGAAGTGGGCGTGGCGTAAATGGCAACCTACAAACCACATTTCGACAACTCAATTTTTTCTCGACAGGAAGACATAGCTTAATCGACTTGTACTTCCACTCGGATCATTTATGTATATATTTGTTTATATCTATTTATAACACCCTTGTGCACATGTGCGCTCGGATATGAAAAAGTTGGGATGGAGACTAAAGCTACGAGTAAGTGGATGTTAATGATGTATGACAACATAATATTGCGATTTTTTGCGTTAAAATCACTTCTTTGATATCTACTAAACTATTAGATTTTTCTTAAATCTTAGCTTTACATTGCTTAGGAAACGTTGGCTAGGCCCGGTTAATATTTCTGAAACAAACAGCTAACATTTTTTTTTTTTTTAATACAAATATTTAAAAAAACTGCATTCAAGTTTTTCAATAAAATAGCGATTAAAAATTGACTCATTCATACTTCTCGGACTTCAAGCGTAAAAATATTTTTTTTTTAGAAAAGTTTGAGAAATCATATGCCAATCAATAAAAAAAATCATATTTGCAGTGACAAGCACGATGACTAATCACTTTCGCGTAATTAATTGAAGTTATTTTCCTTAGAGCTCGTTGAAACACTTGAATACTCGCACATGGCGTATCAGCAACATTTCTTGTACTCACATTTTATACCAATTCGGGCCAAAACTTGCATATGGTACAGTTTCGCCTTCGTTTTTTCACACCAACGCTAATGAAGTGTATGCATGAAGTAATGCCTTCCCTCCTTACACTATTGGCGCACACACCTATCTAGATGTTTTAGTATATTATCTTGTGGCCGGCAATGTCTTATACAATAGATAACGGCATTATGGCGGCTCTAGTCATCAGTATCGGTGGCGTCTGCTTTCTGATAGCCATTTCGAAAGATCGAATTTGCAGCTAACCTCTCCGGCAAGTCAATTTTTCATTTGAAATAATCCCCTAGTTTCGAGCAGCTCAAAAAACAACTTCTCCAAGAACGAGCTAAAATACCGTAGAATCTCTTGCGAGCAGCGTGCGATGCCTTCATAGGTCGTTGGTCTGAATTAAGAGCCCAAAAGCTGACCAACAGAAAATCATTGACACAGTTTTTAAGATAATCCATTTGCCAACCCTTTTTGTTCGACTCGACAAAATTCATTGATAAATTAAGAAAATGTGGCATTTTTATTTGAAAACGTTTAAATAATCCGCAGAGACCTTTCATATGACCCAATATTTACTCGCATGCGTATTGTGGCATATTTTTTGTTTTAAGATTTGGGCTTTTTTCCGTGGTTTTTGTTTTACTCAGTTGTAAGAAAATTTCTGTTGGCTAACCACAAAATTTGTTTTTGGTCTACTTTCAAATATTTACGCTTGTAATCAATCATCTGCTCGTTGCTTTTCAAGTTAAAAATATGTATGTACGTTAACATAGCTGAGACGGTGAAAGGTATCACTTTTTGTTTGATGTAAAGCATATAAATTAGTTATTTAAGCTAACCTTTTTTAAAATATGATTTACATATTCCAAAAATAAAGGTGAAAATTTACTTTAGTTTTTACTCTGTTAAATGCTTTGGTGGTGCACATAAAATACATATTTATGTTTTTTAGCCCCGCCCGCGAGAATTTTCAATGAAATTTCAGTGATTTTTAACCGACTTCCAAACAAGGAAGAGGTTGTTAGTTCGTCGGAATATTTATTTTCTCTTTTTTTAAGTATGTTACTGCATAAATATGGACCACGCCAACCGATTTCGAAATTTTTGCACCGGAAAGGTAGCGTCTTAGAGGTGGTCCCATACTAATCTGGTTTAGATCCGATCATTGGATCATGAAATATATATATATATATATATATATTTTTTTTTAAAGCTATGTTTATACATTATACTGTAACGCAAAATCGACTGTTTTCTGGGTATTGGACCAAACCATTTTTTTAAGAGTTTGAGTCATAGGTAAAAAAGTAATTTCTCCGCTTTTCGAAGTTAGCCTCCGAAATCGAGGCCCATATGGCTAACTAATTAATAACTGTTTTGTAAATTTTTTTTTATTTGAAAAATTGGTATTTTTTTCCTTTTATGTGTTTTTTCTACAATTTTTATATACGAAATATACAAATATGCATATTAGACGAAAGGCAGTTTAATCGCTTTAACAACGATGCCAATTTTTTAAAAATCGGTGAGTAATTTTTTTGTTTAAAATATTTTTTGATAAAAACTATTTTTTGTTTTTTAAGTGTTTTTTCTCAAATTTTTATTCACGAAGTATACAAATATGCATATCACAAGGAAGCGGGTATTTAGAACGATAACAATTTTTTAAAAATCGGTTAGTGATTTTTTGTTTGAAATATTTTTTTATACAAAAAGGTATATTTTCCTTTAAATGTGTTTTTTTTCAAATTTTTATATACGAAGTATACAAATATGCATATCACAAGAA
>NW_016170218.1:0-841 GCF_001687245.7 Rhagoletis zephyria
ATAAGTTCATCAAATAAGCGGAAACTCGTTAAAAAGGATATTCAAAATTCAGTTAAAGATAATACTATCGATGACAACACTAACGATAAAAATAATAGTTTTAATGATAAAAATAAAGAGAAATATATATTCCATATATAAAGTAGATATATAAATTAACAGATTATAATTTTTTATTTCATTTTTATCTCTGTCGCGAACTTGGGAACATATCTTGATTTTCATAATAGAAACTTAAAATGAAATATAATTTTATTATATTATTATCATTTATTTGTTTTATCCAAGTATTCCCATCTACAATACCTATTGATCTGAGTCAAAATGAATTTAAAAATACAGAGTTTTCTCTAAAACTACCTAATAATCATACTACAAACATAAAACTGACCTTTAAACTAATGAAATGGACTCAAACTGATCAAAATGGATTAAAAGAAGACGTAAATAAAACATCTATCCTTGAAACAACATCAGAAGCACCTACATCTAATCCGAAAAAGTTTTTCACAACACAGGAAGCCATAGAAGCATTTAGACAAGATCTAATACAAAAAGAGAAAAATATTTCAGGAATAATTGAGAGTTCACATCCCTTTTATAGACATTTTCAGCTTCAATATGAGGATAATATTATGCTAAGAATTCNAGTTCTTCACAACACAGGAAGCCATAGAAGCATTTATACAAGATCTAATACAAAAAGAGAAAAATATTTCAGGAATAATTGAGAGTTCACATCCCTTTTATAGACATTTTCAGCTTCAATATGAGGATAATATTATGCTAAGAATTCGTTGTACATATGATAGTGATTTCCTTCAACGCAAACTGAATATTT
>NW_016170218.1:5748-9864 GCF_001687245.7 Rhagoletis zephyria
GAAATTGAGGAGTACATAATGGAGCAACATCAAAACCAACATGAATATGAAAGAAGGGGTTTAGATATTAAGACTAAATTGAAGTATTATAGTAGAACAAATAGGGAAGCAATGCATGATATAGAAGTTTATTCTAAATCATATAATAATATTGTATTTGAATATAAATTAACTGTTGAATTGGTATTTAGAAATTTAAAATTTAATTATATATAACCATAGATTTATTAAAAAAACTTCAGCGTTTATTTGAATATAATATTATTTTATATGAGAGTTATTTATGAAAAAAGGTTTATTCATAAATCGTTAGTCGTTGTAAAAGGTTTTATAAATAACATAATTAATAAGCTTCCTATTGAACTTCATTTGCCTAGTTATCAATTTTGTGAACCTGGAACGAAACTACGGAAACTTTTAGTAAGAGGAGATTGAGGGATTAATCTACAGACACTGCTTGTAGAGTACATGATATATCATATTTATGTAATAAAGGTTTAGATAACCGACATATTGCTGATAAAAAATTAATTTAGAAGGCTTGGGGAAGAGTTAAAGCGAAGCATAGCAATCTTAATGAGAAAACAAATGCTTGGTTAGTTACAAATATAATGAAGACAAAAACGAATTTCGGTATGGGGAACATTTATAGTAAAACTAAGAAAGTGGGAGGAAAAACTGGTTATCATCACTTCAAACATGCTTTAAAAAGTGCTAAACAAAATTTTAAGAAAAGTGATAACTTAAAAGATGCAATAAAAATTTCACGAAAGGTTGTAAATAATATTTTTAGAGGAAAAAAATCTATAATAAAAGCCCCACGTGTAATACCATTACCTAAATCTGGAGGATTTCTCCCATTAGCGCCTTTATTCGTAGCAGTAGGAGCACTGGAAAGTCTATCTGGCGGTACAGCAGGAATTATTAAAACAATCAATGCTATAAAAACTGGAAAGGAGCAGTTATTGGAGGCGAAACGTCATAATAATACAATGGAAGCTATTTCAATGGGAAAAGGAATGTTTTTAAAGCCTTATAAAAAGGGATTCGGATTATATTTAAAACCATACCAAAAAAACTCTTAATGAAGCTACCCAGAAGACCTCTTACTGATGTAGACTTAAAGAAGTATTCAAAATTTATTCCAAATTTTAGAGGGGTATTCATGTGTGACACTTTACCCCGTAAACCATTTAAGAGAGAATGTGGAATAATAAATTTGGATAGTTCAAAGAGTCCAGGAACGCATTGGGTAGCTTTCTGGAAAAACGATAATGAGATTGATTACTTCGATAGCTTTGGAAACTTACGGCCTCCTAAGCAAATAATAAAGTATTTAGGAAAAAACCTTAAATATAACTATAATAAACAGCAAAGTGTTAATTCATATAACTGCGGACATTTATGTTTAAAACTCTTATTATCAAAATAAATAAGTAATTATAAAACTCTCTCTTATTTCAAATTAAATTTTATTTGTTCACATCATCAACATCAACAGCCGTTCCATTCATATACACATACAAATTAAATACTTAGCAATTATTTAAAAAAAGCTAAAGCTATGTAATGTCAGAGAAATATACGTTGGTTATAGACGTTCAGGGAGTCTATTTTAAGAAGAAATTGATTGCTAAAGAAGTCAGCATATCAACATATGACTCCAAGACAACATAAGAATCCAAGTTAACGATACGGGATAAAACAACTAACAACTGGTTATATCATAATCATCATGGATTAAAATGGGAAGAGGGTGATTCGACTTTAATGACTGTTATTGAATATATCCATTCATTAATGAAAAGAAAAAATTATATATTCTATGCTAAAGGATTGGAGAAAATCAGATGGATTCAACGTTTATTCGGATACGATATTATTTTATATAATTTAGATGATTTAAATTGTCCAAATTTAAAGAATTTATATATTAAAAATATAAATACAAATATAAATACTTGTAAATATCATAAAAATTCTATGATATGTGCTGAAAAAATGTAATAATATTAAGAAAATTTATTTCTTCATTAAATATCTAGTAATAAATAAAAATAAATAAGTAATTATAAAACTTTTTTTATTTCAAATTAAATTTTATTTGTTCTCATCATCAACAGGCCTTTCCATTCATTACACATACATATTAAATACTTAGCAATTAACTATGTGAACATTATTTACACACTTTTCTAGCGGTGGAGCATCTATATATGTATATACCTATGTACGTATGTACGTTTGTATATATTTCTAACTGCATACCAACACACTTTACTAATTTTCTACATATAAACCACCTGGTATCGGATTCCTCGGATTTCCATCAGCGGTACACCCTATGATCGGTTTCGGTTCTGGACTCGGATTTGTCGTCAGCGTCATCTTGCGGCTTTTATCTGGGATCTGAGCTTGGATTTCGATCGGCGACATCTTTTGGCGGAGCAGCAAAGCTTGCTCCGATTGAGCAACCGGAGCTAGCAGCGCTGCTGCTCCGGTTCCAGAACCGGCATAAATATACTACTGTGGTCAAACCCCAGGAAGGTTTTGCTCCCTCGCATCGCAACGTTTTCTATAAAGGGTTAAAGTTTCCGCTTTTTGGTAAAAATTAGTATTATTTTTTATTGCATTCGGTTCTCTTTAGAAAAATTTGGCGCTTAATATTTGAGTGGAAAGTTTTACCATCTATAAGCCATTTTTTTAAACAGTGGGTCAAAAAGACCCGTTCTGGTTCGAGTTGATGTGTTCAACTTTTGGAAAAAAAGTAGGTCAACCTTATTTTCAATATGTAATCCGCAAAAAATCTTAAGATCTCCGTATTTTAACATAACGGTTGATAAGATTATTGCAAAAATTTATTGATAGCGACATAAATTGTCCCAATAACTTAACTTTTACAATTTTTTATTTGTTTATGTCTGCAGAAAAAAATTATCAATTGATAAAAACTAACCCAGTTGTAGTTAGGTTTTTTGCAGGATTTCTATAAAATATATAACTTTAAGTTAGCTACAAAAATCTAGCTTGAAACTAAGTAGTTGACAAGTAACGCAGGAGTAACGAAGGAGATTGTTTTCTTTAAAAGCGTTGAGGACAAGAAAAGGAAAACCGAAATTTCATATTATCGTTTTGAAGTTATGTCTGTCGAATATGGGACCACCTACAGCAAAATTTAAAAAATTGTGAAATGTAACAAAGTAAATAAAAATAAAAAAAATATATATAAATAAAATAAAAATAAAAATATTTTGTTTTTCCTATTGATATTTTTATGCCATCGCCATGGAAATATAGTTAGCTTTCTTCAAAGAAAATATACAGATAATAAGTGACTTTTGGCTCCTTCCTAATCAACTTAAAGTTAGGTTATAGTTAGATACATTTCCTGCAGGAGAAATTACATGCTGACGAGATGACATGATAAGATTAGTAGCTTCATGGCCTTTGGGATCTACCTTATGGGCAGTAGCGCCGGCGTTTCCAGACGCGCCGGCGTCGCCTCCGCCGCCGCAAGGCCTGTATTGCGTTGCAAAAGAAACATTTAGGAAGAAATATGAAAACAAAGAAATTAAACAAAAATATTTTTTTTATTAAATTAAAAAATTACAATAAACAGCATAAACAAAAAAATAAATTTATAAAAAATAAAAATAAAATAAAAAATTTTTACCTGCGCCAGGATTTGAACCTGGGGCCTCAGGCTTACCACGCGAGTGCTCTTCTCTGCCGGCCATTGTGACTGCTGCGCCGCGAGCAAAAAGGCACACTTATGCTTTTCACGGGGCATGAATTGGCAGACTATCTCATCAACTGGTATGATGCTACTAGTATTTATACTAGTAGATGCTGATGCATAGCCTGACATTTGACATCTCGTAGGACATCGCAATGTTAAAAATACCAGTCGCTAACATTGAAAAAGGATAGAACGTGACCTAGTTCGGCTGAAACGCATTCTAGTTCACAACTAGTAGCTTTCCCTGCAGGGTAGATACTAGTTTTCTTGTAGAAATTTCCGCCACATCAGATTGTGTTTTATTTTATTTTTTTATTTTTGTTACGCCGTTACATGCATAGTTCTAATCTTTTTATTTTACATCTTACAACGCTTTT
>NW_016170218.1:12481-12871 GCF_001687245.7 Rhagoletis zephyria
TCTCGGAGTCGACCTTCTAACTCGCCCATCTTAGCCTCGACTTTGTCCTGTCTCTCTTCGATTTTTTCCTGTATTTGTACAATCTTTGCATCCTGTGCTTCCAGTTGGGGTGACATCTGTGCTGATACCGCTGCTGATATACGTGTCTCCAGCGCTTGTATCTGCGATGAAACATCTGAAGACTGTGTTTGCATCTGAGTTGACAGCTGTGATGACATCTCTGACATGCGTGTATCCTTTGCATGCATCATCTGTGACATGGCAGCCAATAACGTGTTCATGTCCATAACTATTGATTACGAAGGAGCCTTTTGCTGTTCTTCAACCTTCCCGGATGTCTGTTGCACATCCTTCGACGAACATGCAGCCTCATTCTTCTGTTCGTCCTTT
>NW_016170218.1:13029-16142 GCF_001687245.7 Rhagoletis zephyria
ACAATACTTGTTAAAGCAATAACAGCGCTTAACTAAACTTGGTAACACAATTAAACTTATATCTTTCTTATTCGCAACTCGCTTCTCTGCTCATATTACTTGTAGCTTGCTGTCTTGTAACTAACTCACCTCGCTGTGGCGGCGCCCTTATATACCTGCGCTGGCACTTATGGCAACTTTAGAACATTCTGAAGTTTATCGCTCATTCTCTTTCTCTCGCTGTTCGCAGTGTTCATCCAACTTGACGTTTCTCTTTGTGGAACATTCTACGTCATTCCTCGAACATTCTGCCTATTTCTCGTTGTTCGCTTTGTGTTGCCGCAGTATTCGCCACAATATNATTCGTCACATTATTTTCTTATTGTTCATTTATGAACATACGTAGGAACATATTTATATCCCGTTGAATGAATATACATATACAGTACATTTTGCTTAGCTGCCCATCCTTCTTTGCACGAAAAACTTGTGCGCTTAACCGAAAAAAAGCACTTAAGCGAATTTTCTTTACTACAATGAGGAAGGTATCCGAATCCCTATGCAACCAAATAATGGAGGAGCACTTACCACGTAGAAATTACTGCAAGAGAAATTTTTCCCGAATGGTATCTAATTATCTATATAACTACATAAAATAATTGCCGTTTTCGTTGTTCTGCGAGATGAGCAAAATAAATAATAGCTTTTAAAATTAGGGTAAGTGTAGAGCCAGTGCAGGTAAACGTAATACTTTCTTTGATAATTGATAATAGTTGCAAATTTTTAAGGCAGGTATCGCTAACGTGCAGGTATGTTGAATGCAAGTATCGGAGCAGTTTCCTTATAAATGTTAAAAATAATGCCGCTGATGCGCATTTTGGGGTAGGTATCTTAAATGTGCACTTAAGCACAAAGGCAGCAAAGCAAAATATACTGTATACTCATTTAATCGTATGTACATAAATGCCCTTCATTGCATTTTCGCATATGTACGCAACTACACAAATTCATGTCAATATATTGCAAATCTACTACAATTCCCTTCAAATTTGTGCAGATACGTTTGCGTACAAATTTAAAAACTTTTGATCTTTTGCGGAATTTTTCTACAATTTATGTACTTTTTAATATGTTCGCGTACAAATTTAAAAAAGTTTTTCCAAAAGATTGAGTTCCATTTTATGCATACATACATACGAGTGAGTGGCTCACTACGTGACTCACTTTTGACTCTGAGTAATTGACTCATTTTGATTTAATACATATGTGACTTCTTGGTATTAATAATTAATAACTATGTACATTTGGATATTTTGAAACTACATTTTGATAATTTTCTACATACATTTTGTACTTCTGCTAATATTTACAATCACATTTTTATATTACACCTTGATACTTTAAAAAAAAAAAACGTTTATATTAAAACAAAAAGTAACAAAACAATATAAGCTCTTTTGAATTGCGCGGAACGAAAAAGAAAGCAACAGCCCCACTCCTTTTGCATGTAAAATCCCACTGCATCAAAAAGCCCCTTTAATTTCATGCCAAATTTGCAGCCGATGACCTACTGAAGAAAAGCATAATTATTTTTCACAATTCGATTTTTTAATATTTTTATTTGAACAAGGTAAACGACGCTTGTTTTCGTAAATTTTGAACTTCCACTTCTTTGAGATTAGCCGGGTATGAGCGAATTCGATATACAATTTAAAGCATATAAATCAGATTTTGATAAGATTATTAAGCGCATTTTATAAAATAGACCGTTGTCTATGAGTGCGAAAAAATTAAACAAGTATAAATATGCGCTTATCACAGCTTGCAATAATATTTTACTACTAGTTATTGGCAAATTGGCCCATACCTGTAATCTCAAGGAAGAGCAGGGTAAGTTAGCCCGTTGCAATTAACAGTTAGCAAAGTGCTTTACTAAATTGAATTGCCGCGTTAGGATTCCATCTGATAGCTTATCGCTCATTTGCGAATCAGATTTAGCTGACTCTGAGTCAGAAGAAGAGTTTAGTGACGCCAAGTCAGAAGCTTCGGCACAATTAGGGAAAAATGCATCTTTACATGTCATAAACAACAATTATACGGAATTTGCTAAGCGTGTCGAGGAGCTTTCGGATGCATTTGAGCGTTCTTTGATCATTGAAGGGATGACACAATCTAAGGCCCATGAAATGGCAGTCGAGCAAACAGTTAACGTTTGTAGACTTAATACTCGGTCGGATTTGGTCAAATCAATTTTATCGTCAACTACCTTCAGTGATTCAAAAGACGTAGTGGCAAAAATGATAGTCGAACAAAATAATCAAGTGAAAGAGCGCCAAGTGTTAGCGTTTCGATCCCGAGTAAATAGGCCAAATAGTTTTAGAAGTAGCTTCAAAGGTCACAATTTTAATAGGTAAAACAGTAATAATTTCAGACATGACAATACTAATTTCAGTAGGTACACTAATAACGGTAATAACAGTAGGTACAACAATAACGGCGCAAGGCATAACGGCAATAATTTCAATAATAATAGCAATCGGTCATCGAATAACAGCAACCGGAACAATAACAGCAACATTAATAGTAATAGACGTCCAAATTCACGCAATAATAATAATGTGCGTACTTTAAACGCCCACGCCCCTCAGGAGCGAACACTGAGGGCGGAGGAATGGGACAATTAAATAAATATTTTTCGACAAAGGGAATTTATTGCTTTAATTTGAACTACTCTGACTTTATCGAATTGAAAATTAATGGATCAAACAAATTTTGTACGTTTTTAGTCGACACGCAAGCCGACATTTCTCTAATAAAAATTCGAGCATTGATAAACATTTTTCTATAAATAGGAAAGATATAATTAACATTACCGGTGTCACTTCCAAAACTGTTTCCACTTTAGGTACGATTACCGTAAACTTGAATTTTACTGATTTTTGCATTAAACATACTTTACATGTAGTAAACGATGACCTTAACATACCAGCTGACGGTATATTGGGTAATGATTTTACACGGAATCGTAAGCGACACTTGCATCATACCACCCAGATGCGAAGCTTATCGAATTTTCGATTTAGGCCACTGTTGTTGTTGTTGTTGTAGCGGCACTACTAAGCCCCGCCTGTTTC
>NW_016170219.1:0-16138 GCF_001687245.7 Rhagoletis zephyria
CAAAGTTATAATACCCTTGTGCACAAGTGCGCTCGGGTATAAAAAGGGAGTTTCTTTTTAAAATAAAAAAATCTACCAATTAAAAGAAAGTTAAATAAAAATATCACATAAAACTAAAATGACTTCCTAAATACTTATGGAAATAAAAACAATTTTTTTAACAATAAAATCTTAAAACTAAAAGAAACTTAAAATAAAAAAGAAAATAAGTGTTTAAAAATTGAATGAAATTTAAAACAATATTTTTCTTTTTAAATAATAAAATTTCAAAAGCTAAATTAAAGAAAGAAATGCAATAAAAATAAGAAAATGAAGTAAGTTTGTGAAAATTAAATGAAATCAAAATTCCAAGAAATTTTAATAAAAAAGTGAAAATCTAATAAAAAAAATCCAAGAAAGAAAATCTTTCAAGCTATCTTGCCAGCTGTCTTTCAATTGTCTTGCAAAACACTTTCAACTACCTTAGCCAGAATTGTTCTGTTAATAATTTCTTTTTTCTAAATAATTCGCTTCAAATTAAGTTTAGTACTTGGACTGACGTAGGACAATCAGTTTGCTCTGAGCAACAAGGAATTCTCTTGATTCTAGGATCAGAACGATATTCGAGCTCGAACTTGTCAGTTAAATACATCAATAGCCATTCCAAAAATTCTTTCGACTTCTGTATCAGAACGGAGTCCCTGGATAGTTTGAATAGAAAGTCTCGCTGCCTGTCTGTTAATGTAGGATTCTGAAAAGCTCAAGCAAGTAGGCACCAAGGATTTCTATACTTAGTATAATGCCGAATTTCCACTAGGCATTCTCAATGGCGTAAATGTTAATGACAAAGTTGGGCATTAAAAAAGACCTGTGCAATAACGTTAAGAAAAATTGTCATTAAATTCGTTTCCACATGGCATTTTTTAAACGGCACATATTTTTCGCCATTTCAATGCCTAATGGGAATTCGGCATAAGAAACTTCTTGATGAACACCTTTGATCAGTCGCTAATAATTATATTAAATAATAAAATGTGTCCATAAAATAGGGGGCAAAATGACCACCGCGTCGAAAAATCTGGGGGTGCAGTCGCTCCCCTCCCCCCGCGGTTGCGATGACCCGCTGGCTACATTTCATTCTGAAAGTCTTGCTTATGTTTTTATACAGAATTTCGTTGCGGTTTTCTAGTTTCTTGGAACACTTTGCTTAACTTTGTAAATTCATTTGCTCTGCGCTTTGGTCTATTTGATGTTGGACCCATTGAAAAGGCTTTCGAAAAGTTAATTAGCGAACACAGAATCAGAGCTGTCATACGAATTGCGCGATCGTGGCAACGACAGTCAGCACCGAGTCGCCCAACGCCACCGCTGGCGCTTAACTAAACGCTCCCCCTCGTCCCGCCTTTCCTTCACACTCTCGCGTCAATGTGTTCTACATGTGTATTAATGTCTTTGTCAGCGTTGTTGCTAAAAAAAATTAAATTAATTTATTCTAATTTTTAATTTTCATTTAATTGGCAGGTTGGTCGAATTTTTGTAGTTTTTGTTTTTGATATTGTTATTGTTGTTGATTTCAAGTGCTTACTTACCAGTAATATATTTGCTGTCATTCATATTTTTTATAAACTGCAAATTATGCAAAACAGCTACGAACAAGATAAATATGTATGTATGTACATTCGGTAGCGGGTTGATGAAGGAATAACAAAAAACAGCGAAAAATTAAACCAAACAAAAAAACTACTTAAGTTGAGTCTCTACAGATTTCCGGTGAACGTACATACATATGTACATTTTGAGTGGCGATCAGAACCGCATTCAGTACTCCAACAGGGCAATTTACATACATATGCACATTTGTTTATGTTTATGTTCGTGTTATTAATTTTGAATTAAGCAATAAAAGGCTATCGCTAACTTAATTTTTACCTGTTGAGACCATTTTAAGTTTCTTTCGTTCCTTTCATTGACGCATACCTATACTTATACATGTGCGATTTATTGAACTTGCTTCTACAAACTAAGTAGTATATCACACCTAACTTTCATACTAAGCTAATTTGTTTAATCAGGGCCGTAGCAAATTAGTCGCCGCGAGCATCAATGAAGCATTGGCGCCGTTTATATTTGTTATTAAAAGAATGTTCCTTTTTTAACTTTGTAGCATATTTTATTGAAATAACACAAATATGTAATCACAGTTATTAAAATAGGGTTCCTTATCTACACAGAAAAAACCATTAAACCCAAATTTTCACTTATTTTTTGTATAGCTTTTGTGCAAGAAATAATAAATTTTAGTATGCAAGTTGTAATTTTTTTCGGTTTTTCGAAATGCATATTTAAAACCAGACTCATTTGAAAGCGCTATCTTCCGCTATAACTAGGGTATTTATATTTATTTTACATTACGTCCTGCAACGAGATATACAAATTTACAAGTAAAAACTTATTGCACATCTACAGGCCAAACTCTTTAATTTGACATCTCGTTTTTGAAAATCGAATGAACGATGCGGATCTGAGGACCTGGACAAAAAATACCTTCGCATATTATATATATAGATATGGAAGAACCTCGACAAAATTCCACAAATTCAGATACAAAGAGTTGTGGTTTTCGGACACTTTCGGAGCGCGTTACCGAACTCTAAAAATGGTTTGATTTCAAAATCTTTTGTACATCAAATTAGTCAGCATATGTTAGGAAATCGATAGTTTTCCCTCATACATACATTATTCAGTAAGAGTAAAAGCCGGCGGTACCTGCTTCATCTTGTAAATCGGAAGGGACATTTAGCAAAGCAGGACAAATAATTTCAGAGCGCAGATACTGCTTGAAGCCAAAAATCGTTGATAAACTTTTGTCCCTTAACAAAAATATAGCAATATTTTAGCAATTCTGATCTCATTTTCAATAAAAGTTG
The DNA here is from genome assembly GCF_001687245.7 of Rhagoletis zephyria. Classification (NCBI taxonomy): domain Eukaryota; kingdom Metazoa; phylum Arthropoda; class Insecta; order Diptera; family Tephritidae; genus Rhagoletis; species Rhagoletis zephyria. Next base: position 2,907 of record NW_016170219.1, read on the forward strand.
TTATGTTTAATTTTTGGCCTTTTTTAATCAAAACTATCGATAGTACTATCGATAGTGTCGACATTTTCGATAGTATCGATACTATCGATGGTTGTGACTATCGACTATCGAAACTATCGGTTCGGGCCACGAGTGGAGCACTAACGGGCAAGCGAGTTTTCAACAGCAATATCAGTTAAAGTGTGAAGTTTTGATTAGTAATTTTAAGAGAGGAACTCTCACCTTGGGACTGAACACAATTTTAAGTCCCTCTTATGAGCCAGCAGGAAAGGAAATTAGTCCCATCATAGGACTCCCATGTACTAGTTTAGAATCTGTCGGAGCTACATAAAATAACATAAAAATAGACTTACGTAGTGATGATGAGCGTACCAAACTACAAATATATTGATTTAATTATAATATTATTCCTACAGGGCCTTTTTGTGCTTGCACTACGTAGACCTTTGAAATGTGGCGCTCATTGCAAAAGCAAATACATAAATGCTTCGCTGTTTCTGCTGATGCTATCATCATTCATTTCACTTTTATTTTGGCGCCAAAAAATCTGCTGAATCACAGTTTTCATACTAAACGTGGTGCGACAACAAAAACAATAATCAAGCAGTTTTGAGGGCCTTCATTTGTTTATAATTAATGGTCTTTAATTATGACATAAATTCAAGGAAATATTAGAATGTTTTATGCTGACAACTGAAAAGTAGATTCGAGCATTTTACGAGCATGTGAGTATTTAAATGTGTGTAGGAGTACGTATTTACACAAATGGATGCTCATATGAATACATATGTATGTATGTTTGAACTGATGTGTTAAAATCTGTTTTCCAAAAACTTGTGAAATTCATTAAAGTTACCGTAATCTTTAGAAGTTAAATGGAATAAGGTTTCTAAAACAGATTGGACAAGGTTTTCTAGAATAACAGAATAAATTCTGCGAATTATTGGGGAAATCCAATAGGGTATCAGGGCGATTCCGTAATAGAAAGTAACAGTAAACCAGATCTTTGGCAATCTTAATGGAAATATATTTTCCGAACTGCACGGATCTGATTGATAATGTTCAGCCATCTATTTACGCCGGTGCAACGGGAAGGTGCATAAAAGACATAGTTGGACAGAGCGAATGTAACGATGGCCATCAATTCGTTTGAACCGAACAAAGCCGCGGGATCGAATCAGCTATGCTACGTTCTGCTAAAACTAACTATAACAAAATGAACGGAAGGGTGTAGATGTTCGCAATCCTTGGTATATCAGGCACTGTGAGCAGTGTACCCCAAGAAGGCCTGAATATGATACTTCACCTAAAGCCGCCAAAAGTGATCATAACTTAAATTAAGCGAATCAAAATAGAAATTATGATATTATGTCAACCGATAGAAAAAGGAGTCTCTATTCAGAGGATCTGTAGATCGGTCATCCTATCGCTGATGACGGCAGTATCTTTCAGGTGAAGATCTTTAAAGATGCTTTTTGTTGTTCAAAAGTTGATAAAATTTTTGGTAGCTAATCGGGCGCGTGTGAACCTGCGCTTAACACAGCAACAATACAAACAACGATGGGTGTTTTTCGTTGTTTTTGTTCAACTGTAGCAATTTACCAATTGATGTTAGTCACAATGAGAACTTCCAACTAAGCACCTTGCATATACTATATATGTACGGTGACCAGATTTCCGTGGCCAAAAATCGTGACATTTCTAAAGCATCGAATCCGAACATACAATTTTGTTTTTAGCATAAAAAGGCTTAATACAGTTTTATTTAAAACAGAAGAAAGAGAAAAAATTTTAAAATATAACTTACTATCTAAAAAGAAAACATGTTAAACAAAATTTTAAAATTTTTGTAGAACATTTATAAAAACTCGACGATTTTTATTACATGTTCATCGCAATTTGAAACATTTTAATTAGCTATTCTATATATTTTTTGAGTATGCAGATTTGTAACCCAATAAATTTTAGTACAATGAAGTGCAAGTTGGAAGAAGCTTAGACTTACCGTCGATTTTTGGCAATTTTTCTTTTCGCGCATTTTCTTCCATACACATTATATTCGAAACGTTATTCGTATGGAGAAAATAAGCAAAACCTTTCACAAAATTTACCAAATATCAACGGTAAGTCCTAGCTACTTAAAATTTGCACATTGGATTGAATAGATTACAAAACTGCATACTCAGAATGTTTCTAAGAAATCTAATTAAAAAGCTCAAAAGTTTGCTGAAACTTGGTCGAATTTTGCTAATTTTTTTACAAAGTTTCAAGTTCTGACTTTCATAGTCTTTGCTAGATAACGAGCCACACTTAATTATATTATCCTTATAGCATGGGCGCATTAATAATGCTTATGGCTATGTTTATGGCTCACTTATATTCTATGTCCTTTGTGATAACAAAAGTGCTGCCACGTTTGTACGAAATATTGTTTTTAGGCCAGAGTAAATACTGAAAATCGGGACATAATCGGTACAAATATGAAAAATACGTCCCGACTTGAAAAAAAATTCAGTGGGACAATTTTCTCAGTATCGGTACTGTCCCGCCAAAATCGGTACGAATGGTCACCGTATATATGTACATATATGTAAGTATACCCCATTCTGAATCCTAATTTGGTCGTAAACCGCGCTTCAATTGCCCTTTTGACCAACCACTAATGGACGAACAAACACATGAAATCCATGCGTCTCAGTTCCGTTACGTTTTATGTCTACATATTTGTAGTTTAGTGCAGTGCAATTTTATGTAGCAGTTAACCGAATTTTTTATTGCCATTTTATTTGTGTTCGACATTTCATTTAAGCGTCTATTTGAAGCCGCGTGCAGGTCAGCAGCGTTCGTAGTGCCTTCTGACATTGGTTGGGGACGGTTCTCTTTACTCATTGCTAAGGCGACTGCTGTTGCCTCGCTGATGCCATTTTCCATGTGCCGTTACGAATTTACTTGTTTATTTGTGTGTATGTGTGTATGTGTGTATGTGTATGTCAATTTCTGCATACGCACCCAGGCTAAGCCAATGCTAATCTAATCCACTAATAAGCTTTTTAGCGCCGCTTTTCATCAGTTTAGCTTTACTGGCCCCGCGCAGGGTTGTATGGTGGTTAACATACATACACACATACATATGTATATGCATATATGCAAATTCTACCGCATTGCCGCTTTTTAACAATTTTATATGTATACAATTTACTTGCTGCTTTTTTTTTGGGTTTCTTGGTTGTTGGCACAGCGGCTCAGCGCCTGAATGACCGAATGATTGGATCAATGTTGGTTAATACTACTACCCACTCCTGCGCCCTGCGTCAAATTCAGCACCCCTAAGCGCGAGTTAACTAATTGAAAACCAATAATAGAAATAGAAATAGACAACAAAAATAAAACACACAGAAATGCATCGCTGGAAATTCAAGCTAAATAATTGCTATTTGGTTAGAAATCAATTTTCACTATTAAATGGAATTCCTAAATGCTACAAATCGTGCGATCGATGCTTCAAGGTATTTTGAATTTAAATTGTGTGCGCGTGGTAAGGATGTAAAATGCCAAATGATAAGCTGAAGAATATGGGGGTTTCCCTACTAAGAGATATGCATTTTTTCGAGTAGCTGGCACGACTGATGGAATCATGTACATAAATATGTACTTGTATCAGGGAATTATTCGAAAACACAGTAAAGAGGTATAAGTTCGAGCGAAACCGAAATATTAAATTTCTGGTTTTCCCTTATCAGTAAATTACATAATAAGCGAGGTGTTTTTACCCGATTTCACACATTTAGAACTCTTCCCTACTAATTGCATTAACTCTACCAAGTTTAGTGTAAATTGACAAATCGGTTATCGAAATGCGCAAGTAGGCGGTGCCACGCCTATTTGCAAAAAAACTTGTAATAGTCTAATTTACTGCGCAAAGCTATTATGGCAAAAAGTGATGTTTAGTGAATTAGCTTCGGTAGTTGAAGTTTTTGTATTTCTGTACATTTCCGTTATGTGGGAGGTGGGCGTGGTTGTTGTTCAATGTCAAAAATTTTCAACTAATTTCTCAGTTTCGCTTCAAGCAATGTTCGTACCAAGTCTGGGGTGGTGAATTGGCTATTGATATACTCGATTTCTTCATAAGTGGGCGGTGCCGAAGGCCACTTTCATACGAAATTTCGTTGAGAGATCCAAATTTTTGCTCGAGTTTTCGTGTACGCGAACAGACGGATGGACAGATGTATCGCTGTTTGACATGGGTAACTGCCAAAACGACGTAACCCCACGGCGCTCAAAAACACAACGGATCAATTCTATAGCGTTGCAAGCACTTCAGTATCAATTGGTAGTGTGGGGTGGACGAATTGCATACCTTGGTAGGGCTCAAAGCCTAACTAAAGCCACTGCATTTCTTTGGGTTGCGGCACCCGGTTGAAATTCGACTCCACGACGAACCAACCAAGGCCGGTTTAACCCGCATTTGGGTGTTAAACCACAGCCACCACGAATACTTCCCGAGGGACCGTACCCAAGAACAAACCGGGTAATGCTCCACTCGCTCTGACTTGGTCAACTTGCTCGACTTGCTCAACTTGCTTCACTTACACACTCATCCCATCTTGCTCGTCTCGGTCGTGCTCATCTTGCTCCTCTCGCTCGCGAGCACACTCCGGGGCTTCTGTTCCCCGTGGTACCAGCCAAAACTACTGCCAGTTGAGCCTCCACTCCAATCGAGGACTGGCAACCTTTGACTCGGGACCTCGGGGTTGTCATGCCCGTAATTCCACAAAGTGGAACCCCCTGAGGGAAGACGGACGGACAGACAGACATGGCTTAATCGACTTCTTAATTTTCTCTAAGCCATTGATATATATATGCTTATCTATATATATCTCGATTACTTTAGGCTGTCACAATCATACAGTCCCCCCAGTTTTCCAACTGCCTTCTGACAACAGCAGCCATGAGGGAACAGCAAATTCGACTTTCTAGCTGCAACTTCTATATAAAGTGGCTTTAAACAGAGATTCTCGGGAAGATACCTGTGGTGGAAAGATGAGGACCATGACCCAAGAGATCTGCTACATATGACAGAAATCTCGTAGTCAAAATCCCAGACCCCACAGACTGGATAAACGGTCTACCTGCCCTTAATGCCAGATATGCGCATTTGGTATACAGACGGTTCAAGTACGGAAGGCTGACAGGGTTCGGGTATTTATGAACTTAGTACTCCATATACTTGCAATTCCAAGTGAACAGTTGGGCCACAATGCTTCAGCTTGATGTACTAGCAATATTAAACTGCGCCAAATAAAACATTGCAAAGATTTAAATGACGTGTTTATTGATTTTTTAGACTTCCTTGTGGCCACGCGTGCCCCTCGTACAGGCTTACCTTAACGGCCTGCGCCATACCATATAATTTGACGTCGAAATCTAAAACTAGAACGTCCAAACGGCAATCGGTACGTCAGACTTGGTGGTTGACCTTAGGATTGTGTACTCTGGAGAAGTCATTGGCTGTACAATAGGGCATCAAACTGGTCCTGTATATAACAATAGACGTTCTTGGCTGGGTAATTGGTTTAATATAGTTTGAACCTAAGAGACTTCCGTATCAGGGTTACCATCGAATTTGTGTCGGTGGGTGTGGTTGCAGCTGCTGGGCGCCTTCGCCGTGCGCTTTTTCCGACATAGCAAAGTTTGGTCGTACCGCAGCTCTAGTTGAGCCGTAGGTTGTTGCTTTGTTGGAATTTTTTTGAGAAGCGTTGTTTTTTGTGCCCACAATCGGTGTCACGAGTTGCCTAAATAGCAAAACGTCTGCCCGAGCAGACATCTACTGTAACCGGATTAGGCTAAGTAACAGCGGAAGCCGGTATCTGAGAAGGGCTTAGTGGGGACCTTGGATTTTTGGTTCGGGTCTTAAGACACATGGAAATACGGTTACGTTCTACTGCCTCGAGGTGGCAATCGGAAAAATATTATTCAGCGAGATGCGAAGATCAGCGCAGGTTGCTACAAGTTTTACTGAGCGGACGCGATCTTGTCCGTTGATTTTGAATTCACGTATCCCGTAGACATCTGATTGCCTTGATTCGTAGCGACAATCAGCACCGTTGCAACTCGATATTGGATATTAAAGAGGAAGAAGGGGCTCCTTTTCAGCATTACTGCTTTCAAACCAAGTTGGATAAAAATACTAAACAAGCTCAAACGCCTGAAAAAACATTCAACCAAAGATTGCATACTGAACACACAAATTGTGAATTTGCGTAATCGTTTATGTACCTTTCCTCACAATCTGACCGACTTGCTGATTATTTCGTCATAAATTTATGTAATAGAAACTATTGAGCAAATTTAGAATACGACAAGAAGAAAAACAACAAACTAAACCAAAACAATTACCTACTAACAAAAATGTTACAAATTTCGATAAGGAAAACAACATTTTTCGTTACTTTATGCCAAAACGCTTTGTAGATTTGCTGAAAGTGATAACCGAAACGTAAATCACGGCAAGAAATGCAATAAAGAATTGGCGCGAAATAAAATCTGAATCACGTATTTTAAGGCAAAATGCTGGCGCGTTAAAAAAAAACAAAAATATTACCAAAAGCGCTGATGTAATTGAATGGAAGTGAATACATTTTTTGTGTTTTTTTTTCAAGCAGACAAGCGACAAACAATTGAATTTTCATGCGCCTAGTAACTTTATTTTGGTGTCAGAGTTTGGTTCTGTGTGTGTACTTGAATCGCATTGAATGAAGTAGAAGGAAACTAAAAAGTGAAACCTCTTGCACGTTTTCCAATGAAATTTTCAAGTAGAGTGAACAGCAAAAAAATAGAAGTTGATATCTGTATATATCCGTTTGAAAATAGACATGTATGATTGCATACATTGTTGTGACTTGTGCTTGAAATTAAGACTATTAAGAAAGGACAGGACTTGTGGACAAAGGAATGGGAGTGGAATGCAATTCCAGCTGTAGCAAAAAAGAAACTATCGACTTCCATATGTACATACTTGGATAAACGAAGCGGACCCTTGGTGTTGAGTAGGCCGTCGGATATTTAAATGAGATATTGCATTCAACACCTTGTGACATGCAATAAACGGATATGCAATAAACGGATATCGAAGTGGTAATTTCTTGGTAAGATACTACGATTTTAGAGCCGTGAATATGTATTTTACCGTAAATACTTGGGCATGAAAAAGTAAAAAAAGCAAATATGAAACACTAAATTCGTTATCTACATATTGCTAAAAAATGAGCTTGCGCTTAAATTAGATTTTCTTAGTACTTCTACAGTCACATCTTGACCTCAAGATCTCCCAAGGAAGATAATAATACTAAGAGGCTATCAGTTAACGATCTCACCGATATGATTGAAATGAAAAAAAAAAATCTAAGCGGTATGTTTCTATGATAAACCCAACACCTGATATAATGACAAAAACCGACATTGCAGAAACAAATGTATGTAAGTGATCTTACTTATCCTAGGAGCCTGCTAGAAGCCCGAGTAATTGAAATTTCACCTCCTTTCTGGTGACCCATTAATCTGAAATTTGTTACACACCTTTAGTTCAGTTGACTGTACCATCGTGTTTATTCAGTATTATTGTAAATCCAAGACGGCCCTCACCACAAAATGGCCGACTACATATTTTTTTTTAAACCCCCTCAATATGGGTTTCAAATGAAAGGGCTTGACTAACAGAAGGCAGTACACTATGGAATATTTGAAATCCAAGATTACCGCCACCTCAAATTGACCGAATATATATTTTTTTATAGCCCCCTCAATATGGGTATCAAATGAAAGGACTTGACTAGCAGAAGGGTGTACACCATCAACAAGCTCCAAATCCAAGACAGTCCCCACCAAAAAAATGGCGGATTACATATATTTTGTTTTACAACTCGCTAAATATTCAGGGTTTTGACTATTAAAATACCGTGCACCATGAAAAATTCCAAATCCAAAATGGCCGCCGGTACAAAATGGCGGTTTTCATAATTGTTTTAATCCCCTAAATATGAACAATGGGTATTAAATGGAAGGGCTTTCAATTAGAGCACAATGCTTGGCAGATCAAGAGTTTCGACGGTAAATATTTTAAAACTTAAATCCAGGCATCTAACCTTCTTAATGAAAGGATCTCCCCTCAAGAGCCGAGAGTGGCTAAAAATTATACGTAGCTAGCGATACATCAGCCAAGTTAAGGTAAAAAGTTGAAGCGCTCCGAGGACTCCGGGGCATTAGAGTGGATAAAAATGTTATATCGTTAGCGTTTTCTCATCAAGACGTGGGCACATCTTGATTTTCAAGAGCCTTACCCCTCTATTGCACCACTGGGTGAACCATCGTTATAATGCCCATTACCACTCTTCTCATCATTCTAGGTTATTCATCAGACAAAAAAGTTAAATTGCGAGGCTCATGAAATTTCTATCAACAATCAACCGTTACTCTACGCCCCCACGTTTTTATTTTTTAGTCTGATCAATGCCCCAGCCTGATGAGGAGAGTGGAATGATGACTGGTGCCTAGAACCTACCTAATTATTCTTTAGCTTTCAGTACATTATCTACATTATTATTTTTTGAATAAAGCCTTTTAACTTAAATTTTGTTTTACTTATTTTTTTTCACAAATGGACAGATAAATTTTAAAATCCACTTGAGAAAACGGCCCGAAGCATGTTCATACTAAATCGTGTAGGAACAGTAGTAGTAAAATATTTAACCGAGGTCTCGATCTGTTGTTTTTATGTTTGCTGCTCACTATTAAGATATTTTTCATTAGTTTTCTTTCTATTTCTATGTTTCTTGTTGTTATTATTGCGCTTATGTCGCTACCAAAACCCAGCCGCCAAACATATTGCTGGCGTTTCTGTTGTACGTTGATGCGATTTTAATGATTACTTTGCACAATTTTGTTGCCAACTCATTGGGTCACTACGATTGTACGCTGTTGTAATTGCTTTAATGCGCGTCATTTCTGATGTTCATTGGGGATTTTGATCATATGTATGTACCTAGTTGTTGTTACAATTTTCTTTTTTGCATTTGCTTTGCTTAGACAATATTTTATTCTGAAATAAAACTGCCAATTCGATTAATTTTTTTTTTTTAGCAAAACATTTTTCGCAATTCATTCATTTATGTTGATCATTTTCCAATGCTGAGCTTATGTAACAGCTGTCAAGTGTTGTGAAAGCTGTGTTGTTTTTGGTTTTGCTGACTTGCTGACTGCATGTAGCTGTCTGTCTTTGCCGCCTTATAACGCCAGCTGCGGCGCGCATGGCAATGATAACTCAGTTCCCTTAGCGCCAGTTCTCTCGTGGCCTGGGCATTGGTTTAGGTGAGTGCAAAAGTTGAGAAAGTGTGTAAAGAATCTGCAAAAAGAACCTTTTCCACCTCTTTGCCATAACTCTACTTCCTTCTTATAAATGTATTTTTGTTTAGATATTTTGCAAGATTATCCTTTGAGGCGATTTTAATTTAGAAAAACCAAACATTTTGTTGCCACATCTTCTAAGCCATTTACTGTTTAATTCTCTTCAATGTTATTGTTTTGCCACTTTTTAGTATTGACTTATTTCATTTTTTACTTAACGTTTTGCACAATTTACAAGAATGACGATGCAATAGTACGCTTAATATCAATACAGTGATCAAACTCGTGCAATATTAGCTATAAAAGCCTTAGGTCGATACTGGCATTTCTAAGTACATACATACACTTGTGGTCAGCTGATTAAGTTGAGTGACATTTTGACCAGTTTTGGCAATTTTTCTTTTGTTTATTTAATGTTTATAACATTTCTAGACATTATACATCCCGCACCACATAAATCCACATTTCAAACTTCGTAGAAAAATTACAAATATTCAACAAACTGTAACAATTATACCCAAAGATACATATTAAACTTTTTATTCAGAACTTTTAGAAAAATTTTAGGTATGTAGTTTTATAGGTTATACATAGACAAAAGATGAATTCTCGTACGAAAGCCTTATAAAAAAGGTTCCTTGCCAACTTTCATAGTCATTTTTTTCATGTAATTTTTAAAACCCTATTAGTTTTTTAATTTCCTTTTAAGATAAATTTTTGTTAGTGTTTAGATTTTAATAGTTAAAAAAAATATTTAAAAAAACTTATTTTATTTTTTAAATTAAATTCTTTTCTTTTTAAATTTAATCTTCTTTTAATTTTTACATTTTTTTTGTTTGATTTATATTTATGTTGATTATTAGAAACTTTTTAAAAATCACTTTATCTTTTTTAATTTAATTATTTTTAAATTTAGATTTCTTTGCATTTTAATGTTTTAGAGAAAATTATTAAAATTATTAAAAATTATCAAAAATTAAAATAATTTTAAAAACTTTTTTATTTTTTCCTTTTTATTTTAAATTTAATTTTCTTTTAATTTTTAGACATAATTAAGTTAAAAAGATTTTTTAATGTCATGTATTTTTTGGAAACTTATGCTATTTATTTTTCGCTCAGCAGCACCTGGGTTCAAGCCCTGGTCAAAGCAACATCGTTAAAAATATAGAAAAAGATTTTTTCTTATCAGCGGTCGTCCCTCGGCAGGCAGTGGCAACCCTCCGAGTGTTTTCCTGCCATGAAAACAGCTTCTCATAAAAATACAATCGCCGTTCGGAGTCGGCGTAAAACTGTAGGTCCCTCCGCTTTGTGTGACAACATTAAGGCGCACGCCACAAATCGGAGGAGAAGCTCGGCCAAACACTAACATATGTGTAAGCGCCAATCTATCTATCTATGCTATTTATTTGTTCTTTCCTTAAATTTAAATCTTTTTGGTTTAAAAGAAATAGGCATTCATTTTGTTTATTTAATTTTTAGAAAACATTTTGCTAGAAGACAAAACAAAAACCTAAGACGTTCTCGTTAGCAAATCTTAGGTGCCAATCGCTTCTTGTGGATATAAATTCAGTAAAGCGTTTTACCTCCGACTGTAACTGCAGATTGCCTTCCTGGTAGGGGAATAATTTGCACCGTTGATTTTGTATTCGTTGTACCACGGCCAGTATCAACTGACGTTCTTCGCCGCCGCTTCTTCTGAAAACGTTTAGGAAGGTGATTCGATCTTGAGACCACAAGATAAATATACAGTCTATGTATGTATGCACTGAGATGGCTCAAAACTGTATCCAAAAGTAGAAAGCCCAACACACTTGAAAAATCACGACTTGAACTTTTGTTTTAGCCTGCCAGGCCGTTTTGAAAGAGGCTACATTTAGTTTATCGACTGTGCTTTTTACCCGACTTCGGTAACTATGCATTCTGATAGCCAAACAGATTCCAGATAACTGGACGGATGTGAAACCTCGTCGGTAAAGGCATTTAATCTGCCAACCACATGGTATTTGTAAAACTTCGTAGAGGCATAATAATTAATTTCATGGCAGGCGAACTGGCGAGGAAGGGAACGAAGATACCGGTTTCACAAGCCGTGACCATCGCAATATCCTCTCTTGAGAGGCTGAGCAACTCTTTCGCCTTTTTCCTATCTATTTATGGCTAAAGTAGCTTGGTTGTTCTCCAATTTCCCTCCTCTAGCCATGACCTGTTGGCCTCTTGGATCATGTTATTTAAAAGTTTTAATTTTCCGATTGCCATGGGTATCCCAATTATGTCTCGGTTTTCACATAGGGGGAGATTGGCACCTTTCCTGGCTAGGTCATCGGACCTGCAATTTCCTTCAATGTCTCTATGTTCCGGGACCCATATGAGGCGGACCTTGAAAACGGCGCTAACATCGTTTAGAGCTCCGAGGCATACCTGCCCAACCTTCGATCTCAGCATTACCGCGTTCATTGATTTAATGACCGCCTGGCTGCCCGAGGAGATATTAATCGTAGTCTTCGTTACGGCATGCTTACAAAGGTACACAGCCACCTCCTTTATAGCTAAAACATCTGCCTGATAACCCCTGCAGAGGTCCGGAATTCGGACGGATAATTGAGTCATTGTTGCTTAGAGAAAACTCCGTAGCCAACCCTATTGTCTAGCCTGGATCCATCCGTGTAAAAATTCATGTTTCCTCTTCTCCATGGTCTTCGTGTTTCCCATTCTCTTCTTGACGGAATGCTCGTCTCAAAGAGCCTATGGAAGTTTGGTTTAGGCGGACGGAAGTCGAATTCTTGGTCATAACTACCCGATCCTTCCATAGCACCATACTTTTTAATCTGAGTGATGAAGCGGCGGACACTTACTTTCCTGCGGGCAAATTGGTTAACTCTTCTAGCGCTTTGTTTATAACCAATTGGTTATATTTCTTAGAGAGCGGACAGGAACAAAATGAATCCCTTGAACGGCACGACAATGGGCGTTATGCATAAAAAGTGAGCTGAAACTCCAACTCAATTTTCAGTACAAATTCTTGAGCTTGAGCTCCCCCTTTCAGTGCAAAAACTGAGTCTGAGCTTAAGCTCACTTTTTATGCATAAGGTCCAATGAGCACGCTGGGACTAAGTGTGTCTCCCTATTTTACTGGTATTAGGACCCCCTCAACTTAACTTAACCAAGTTTCCTTCCAGTAGACATGTGTCGAAACACACCCAAGCTCCATATTATGTCATTTGGGCAAGGGAATTAATCGGCCGTACTCTCGATTAGTTGGTTTTGAGGACAGGGGCATAAGTAAGTATTTTTACGCATAAAACTTTAGGACTGCGCCAGTTTTTTAATTTTTTCTTTTCGCCTTTTTTATTTATTGACCACTGTTCCACACATTACACATCTTTAGCCACAGCTGCCTGCGTCGTGAATAGCTGCCAGCTGCGGATACTTCAGCAAGCTCACTTCACGTATTCTAACAATCTGTATTATCTTCTTCACGACTATTTATAATTCGCCGCTTCCTTTCTACAACGGCTTTCCACAGCTGACGCTGTTTCCTGTGCGTTTTTTCCTCTAACTTTTGCTAGTTACATATATAGTACATTTGTATAGATATGTGTGAAGGTATATATGTAGGTATGAACATATGTATGTATGTACTTATATCTGCCAGCTTCTTGAGCTAGCCTCGTTGCATGAAAATGGGCAGGGGCGCAAAGTCGTTCATTCGCTTTTCTCTAGGGCCTACACGCTGATTCAACAGTTGGCTTACATCCAGTTGCTCTGCTAGTTCGTACACGCAATCCTTCAATCACTCACTCACCCATTCATTCATTCATTCGCCCTTCTATTCA
>NW_016170220.1:0-8828 GCF_001687245.7 Rhagoletis zephyria
CAGCTTGGGCATACAGTGTGTTAAGAAGAAGGATATTGAAGCGGCGCTTAAGGCACGCGAGGACATACGCGTTGATCCGTTCAAAACTGGCTTCGCACATCGCTTCCAGCCGGGCGCCATAAATCTGAATGCGGTGCGTTTGTGCTTCCAGGTGTTCATTGAGGGCGAAAAGGGACGCTTTACAGTGCCACTAAAGCCTGTGGTGTCCGAGCCTATCTACGACAAGAAATCCAAGTTGGATCTCGTCATACATCAAGTTTGCAGTTCGGCGACAGTTTTGGGTAATACGCAAATTATGTTGCTCTGTGAGAAGGTTGCCAAAGAAGACATTGCGGTGCGATTTTTTGAAGAGCGAAATGGTGTCACTGTTTGGCAAGCGTACGGCGAGTTTCATCCCTCCGATGTGCATAAACAAACTTCGATACGGCTTAAGACACCGCGCTACCGCAATGTCGACATAACAGAACCAGTCAAGCTGTTTGTACAGCTGAAAAGGCCTTCAGATGGCGCTGTAAGTGAGCCGTGGGTATTCAAATATGAACCGGTCGATTCGAATCCAGTGATACTCAGGCGCAAGTGCCAACGGATTGGTCTACGCCCAATCGAACAACAACCACAACAACAGCAAAAGCAGGCAGGCGATGCACGCTTGACGAATTGGAATATACCAAACTTGCCAGAGATTAAGGCGGATATCAAAGAAGACCCATCACCAATCATTAATCGCGCGGCTGCCGAGTTGACACCATCGCCAGAACCGTTGTCGCCCGTGTTGAATAACCTAAATCAATCAAATTTACCCGCAGCCTACAAACCGATTTTTCCGCCTGTTCCAAATCAATATCAGCGCACTGCAGTTGCTGGTGGCGGCGGAGGTGCTTGCGATCCATCAAATGCACAGCTCACTCCCATCACAGTTGAGAAGCATAATGAGAATGGCGCCTATGGAGGCAGCCAACAGCAACAGCAGCTGCGTCCACCAGCGCCAAATTACGCAACGCATCCTCTGCGTCAACAGCAAACGCTTCCAGAGCAGCCACCTAGCGATCAGCGACAACAACACTATCGGCAGCAGCAGCAACAACAACAGCAACAACAACTGCAGCAACAAAAACAATATTTCCAAGAGAATCTGCTCAACAATCCCAATGTGGGCGTTTGGGAGGAGCAATTTGCCAATGTGTTGGCCTTTGCCGCCGCAGCAATGAGTAATTTCAATGGCGGCAGCAATCAGTTTAACATGCAGAATTTATTGGCCGCCACAGCGCCAAGTGCAATGCAGCATTCGCAATGGAATTTGCCCTTCAATCATATGGCACAGCGAACCCAAAACTATCAGCAACATTTGCAATTGCAACAACCGCAACAACAACCACATCAGCCATTGCAATCATCTTTCGCACAGCAACCAAACGCTGGTGATGATGTCACAATGATGGCCGCAGCCGATGTGAATAATGCTGGTGCCGTTGGCGGTGGCGGAGGTGTTGGTAGTTGTGAGCGTGGCGCAACGATAAGTAATCTGTTGAACTTGGATAGCGATCAGCTGGTGCGCGTCAACCAGGAGGAGCAGCAAATGTTTCGATTTACCAACGAGGAGCTGCAGCTCTCCAATCTTACCATATCGGTGTAGAGGCTTTGGGGGATTGGAGCTAAACAAGTCAATGTACGTATATAGGTATTTAGATGTATTAATTCAACGGTAGGTGTATAAAATTGTAAATTAAAATTTTAGAAATAACAAAAACAAATTTGTGAGTAAGCCTGGTAAAAACCTGACCCGATGGGCTCCTTCTTCTTATTTAGCACTAAAACCTTTAGTCCGTTTGGGCTGATAGCTTCTGCACTAACTACTAGTGGTGTTAGTGGCATGGGTCTTGCGCTGATGGTTTCTCTCGGTAGCTCCCAACGCCTCCTCATCGGAAAGAGAATATAAAAGGACAAGGATCTTCTAATCAGCCGTTGCTCAGGTCTTACCTCTTCCCTGATAGCACACGTAAATTTTGCACAAAAACAAAAAACCATATATTTGCGTAACTAGAGGCAAAAAATATTAAAACTGCGTTTCTAGTTTTTCTCTATGGCGTCAGGATTTTTCTTATGCGTACCAAATGCGCTGTTTATTTTGAAAGTGGTATAAGTCCCTTTGTTTTTAAATCGATGTATGTACGGGGTTTGCGTTTTAACACACTCAAAAATATTGATGCTAATTTTCGAAAAGATTTACTTGTAGTTGTTATCTTAGAATACCTATATTTTTCACCGTATAAATAATTTCGTATAGTCTGGGAAAAATCACCATTTTTCATTACGGTAAAGTGACTTATGCCACTTTCAAAATAAATAGTTTAGAAAAATTACAGACTTATATCAATTTAGTCCAATGGAGTAAATATGGGCAACACATGAAAGAAAATAATCATTAGAATTTAAAAAAAAATATCAAAATGTCATTTAATTAAAGTAGAAGTGCGAAATTCGAGGATATTTCAAAAAATAAATACTGCAAATTTGCAGGGATACTTAAGGACAAGAGATAAAAAGGACACAGTCGTCCTTATGTAGTAAAAAAATTTAATATTTTTCAATTCTAAAGAAATTTATCTTTTATTTGGTATCCACATTGTTATTTTATTTAGCACTGAATTTTTTAAATAATTTTTCGAACTAATCATATCTTTGAAATTTCAAAGTCCTTTTCAAAAAATACCTGACGCCAGAGAGAAAACAACAACGAAGTTTCGTGTGTTTTGATTTTTTTTTTTGGGGGGTTTTGTCGCACAGCGTATTATGCAACCTTGTAGCACAGCGGGGTTCGATTCCTATTAGCGGGGAGTTTTTGATTCCCTTGCTAATGTGTCAGTCTGCTCGTTTCCCTGTATGTATGCCTTCACCCACATCGATTGTATTGAAAATGTATTGTATTGTATCCTAGGATTTTCAAGTTAATTCGGCTCTGAACTAGTTTGTTTTCCATGAACCGTCCCACCACTGCCCTGTACTGTTCAATTAGGGTTATAACTTTGCTGTGATCTTAGTAGATTTACTACCATATTCCAGGAAACTCTAAATATACTACGCTACTCCGTTTTTCCTATAATTTACTTCGATTTTCTTACAAAATAAGGAAGTGCAGTATCTGAACGAAAAAATGATATTCAATAGGAAAATTCGCCTTGCTTTTTAAAATTTCCAGAAAATTTACTTTGATTAAAAGTTATTTATAGTTGCTAAGGTTAATATAAATAAATTATTAGAGTTGTGGGGACAGAGTGTGAGATTTTACCTTAGGTTTTTTTTTTTTAACAAATTATAACTAAAATTTGCTCCAGCTTTTGCTGAAAGGTTAAGAAAAGCTTTGTGTACATTTTTAGCGCATAATCTCAAAGATGCCAAATTTTGAATTGTGTCGCTTTTGAATATCTTTTGCAGGCTAACTCTAGCTGCAAATGGCGGCAACGCCTGGAAGACCCTCGGTTATTTTCCCATGAGTATGGAGATGCAGATGGCGGTGCCCCAAAAGTGTTCTAGAATTGTCTCAATCCGGTTTACTTTGCGGCCTANTTTTTAGCGCATAATCTCAAAGATGCCAAATTTTGAATTGTGTCGCTTTTGAATATCTTTTGCAGGCTAACTCTAGCTGCAAATGGCGGCAACGCCTGGAAGACCCTCGGTTATTTTCCCATGAGTATGGAGATGCAGATGGCGGTGCCCCAAAAGTGTTCTAGAATTGTCTCAATCCGGTTTACTTTGCGGCCTAGTTTGATCTCGAACCTTTTATAAAGGATTGCTCTTTTGGCCATATCTGCTCTGTCGAAGTGGAAGATGCGAATCGCAATCTGCTTGGTAGCCCTTACCGGTGCCTTCTCTCATTTATTAGTCGCTCGCCAAGCNATGCGCGATATTTCTACTAACTCTAGCTGCAAATGGCAACGCCTGGAAGACCCTCGGTTATTTTCCCATGAGTATGGAGATGCAGATGGCGGTGCACCATCGCTATACCTTATTTGGGTGTGGGCCCCAAAAGTGTTCTAGAATTGTCTCAATCCGGTTTACTTTGCGGCCTAGTTTGATCTCGAACCTTTTATAAAGGATTGCTCTTTTGGCCATATCTGCTCTGTCGAAGTGGAAGATGCGAATCGCAATCTGCTTGGTAGCCCTTACCGGTGCCTTCTCTCATTTATTAGTCGCTCGCCAAGCCACGATAACTATTGCAGTTGCAAGCATTGTTCTGACGTTAGTTCACTCAAACCAAACTGAGCACAGCTGATAATAGTTGTGACCCAAGAATGATAGAATACAAGATTGCGCCGATCAGAGAGGATTTTTGAGAATAACTTTTGTGTGACGTCACACTGGTGCAATTGCGAGAGAGAAATGCCAAAACGTGAGCAAGAATGGAAGAAGAAGAAAAAATGTTGCAAGGAAAACGTAAACAAGTTGCACAAGTGTGACGTCATGCAAACCACGATTCTGTCAAATTCGTTAAGAGAGGAATAGCGGTCCGAGATCGGCGCAACCTTTGTATTCTCTCAATCGTGGTTGTGACCGTATATCGGAATATCAAAGCTCTAAAAAATGCCTTTGTGTAGCGTAAAGTATTATTTTGATAATAAAAAATTTAAAAAATAATCAGGTATTTTTAAATTAATATTTCCGTCTTTATTTATTCTTTAACCTTTCACACTGTAATTATTATTTAATTTATTTTTATTTGTTTTTATTCGCCATCGATATTATTTTATGATAAATTCAACATGACAATGTCTATTACATACACCATTTTATTTTATTTATTTATTTTTTCTTACTCACATAATATAAACATTATTTACTAAAATTATTATCCTTTTCATTTAATTTATTTAAAGTACATTGTTTTATTTAGTTTTCTTATTTATTTGCTAATTGTTCTTATACGTATATATGTACATACGTACATATGTATATATACGAGTTTTCATTATTACAAATAACACTTTTCGTACAATAGGTGTTGGTACTTTTTTATGTTTGATTTCTTCATTTTCTCAAAGGTGAACATGTGAAATATCTGTAACTTTTTGTAAAGTGCATGTGAATTTTTGATATTATTTTTTGTGTGAGATGAAACAACAGTGCAACATGTGAGCCGGTTTCCATAGTAGTAAGTTCATATGTATGTATGTGACTTATGTATGGTTAATAGCATAATAAATTTATGTGTAGTTGGTGAAAAAGGACGAAATAAAGTGTGAACTTTCAAAAAGAAAGTGTAGCTACAAAAACAAAAAAAGTTGAAAACAACAGCGAAATCGATTTTAACCCTTTCAAGACCGTTAAGGTCATAAGTACCATGATTAAAATGAAATACATTTTCAAAGTTTTTCTTTGTTTGAAATTATGGTAATTATGCACTATTCTTAAGTAAGCTAAATCATGATGAAATGAAACCAATAACGGGTGTAGAAAAGTTATTTTAAGAACTAGTTTTAGTTGGTCTTCTCGGTCATTAATGGGTTAAAGTTTGACTTTGCAATATTTTTTTGTTATCTTTTCGTGATAGTGCGTATATGTATGTATGTAGTATGTACAATATATACCCTTATATGACAGCGAGATATTTTTCGGAGTTGTGATGATTTATTATTTATTTCCTCTGATGTTTGTTAACAATTGTGATTTGATTTTTTAATCCTTTTGTGAAATTTTTTTTTGTTATTTTTGTGTGCTAAAAATTTATAAGAATTTTAAAAAATTTTCAAATGATCTTTAATTGGCTTTTAAATTACCACAGCACAAGCTTGAGCTTTGGTAGTGGACTTTTTTAAGGCCAACAAGTTTATTCAGGCCTTGGATATAACATAATCACAATAGATTTTTACTCTATTCATCTTTATTGGTATTAAGAATTCTTCGTAACTTTTGGAATAGGCAAACCTTAGAAATGCTGTACAAGGTACCATCCGTTTGGTACCGGAAGCTTTTTAAAAACTCCCTGAATTTGTGTACTTTTAACTTAAGAAAGTCAGACTACTACGGTTGATTATTCCCTAGATAGACAATATCGAGCCCTTACCGAAGAAATAACATAAGCGAAGTTTTTTTCAAAACTTTCTTTTTGATGCAGAAACGCATCTAGATGCTCTAGGAATAGTTCTGCATAAAAAAAAAAAAAAAATTTTGAAAAAATTTCACTTACGTTATTTTGGCGGTTAGGGCTCGAGAGGTTGAGTAGAAGAAGTAAGTGCACGAAGCACTACTTTGAGTGGCGAACCATCTCTTCTGCTGTGGAACTTAAAGACATCTACTTGAAAAACACTTCAGCTAAGACCACTTGTAGACTTAGGGCGCTTATCAGGCTGCGATCAACCGATTAACAATATCTGATGAACCTGTGGGGAGGCGGGTATAAAATCAATCCAGCACTTCCAAAACGAATGCCTCGCACTATACTTTTTCGAGAGCTTAGATAGTTGAGGAAGTCTTCAACTAGAGTATCTACTGGTATTCGTCAGAATATACATACAAATAGTAGTAAGGATGATTTAACAACATATAGGGACAGATTTGGGAAATTTCCACCTGAGCATAACAGTGAGCCACTGGACCCTGCTAGATCATGTGCTACCGCAGAGATAAGTGATTAGTGTAAGTGCAAACGCCTAAGGCTCAGCAACTTCCAAATTAGGGCCAACTTAATCTCCTTATTCCCTCCGTTCTTAGCTTAATATGGTTTAAGAAATATTAGGAAATAATTGGGAACATCTTTAATCGGAACATGTAAATGTAAATTATATTTTTCGCCATTTTCGGAGTCGTTTAAAGAATTTCTTGTTCCTAAAATGTTTTACTGTAATTATTTGGAGATGCATTTCCAAGTTTAGTAGACTACACTGCAAAAAAATATGAAGACACTTAGTTAATTATTCATTTTGTTTAAATTTATTTTGTAAAATAGTGCAATCAATAAACTGTTATGCTGACGAGCGAAGTTTCATTCTTCCCAGGTGTGCCATTTTGGCTGTTATTTTTGGGAAACGTTTTAACATGAAGTTGTATGATCTTAAACATTTAGTAAAGTATATTTGTGCCAATCAACGCTGATCGACTGCAATAACAACTAATTAACTACTTATGCATTACTTTTGTTACAATTTATTGAATTTTCTTATCATTTCTATTCACATAAGTACATACATAAATTTTATATTTGTATGTGACATTTTGGTAAATAAATTTGACACTTGCTATGTATGCACCCTTTTGTTTTTTATTTACAATACAATACACACATACATACATACATATGTATTAAACAATAATTCTAAAATTAATTATAAACAATCGTAAAAAGGAACTAAGCCCAGAAGTGAATCTTTGACAACTCAATGGAAATATTTTTTTTACTAACCCCAAAGTAAAAATTTCTTCCTTTAGCGTCAGCGGATATGTACTCCTTTAATGTGGCGGATGTGGTTATGTAAGTGTGAGTGTCAGTGTGTGTGTGCGTAAAGCTGTGTAGTCTTTTTTTTTGTCAGTGCACCCAGCTGGAAAGCGACACTTGGCGTCACGCAAATATAGAAAACTATCGCTTCGCGATCGCTGACACTCAATGACTTTTTCGAAACAAAGAATAAGGGAGACGAATGGGGGTAAAAATAACGTCAAAGGCTATTGGTAAACAAATCCTAGTCTTGTTCATCTACTTACTTTCTGAACAGAAAATAGCGGATAGGAGATATGTATGTACATTGAATATTATGACCAGAAAGAGCGAATTAAAAAAAGGAAGCTAGGCGAAATTAGCGACGCGAATTTTCAACAAGTAATTTCTGAATTTTTTATGGTAGAAAAGCTTACTAGCAAAAACTAGTTATAATAATTGGTAATTATCTGGACGAGAGAAAACTTGGCGCGGATATTTCTTTGACGACATCACACAAACAGCTGATTCTGTCAAAGTCGCAAAGAACGAAGTAGCGGTACTGCTTAATGCGCCATCTTTGTCTTCTCTCTACATCGGGTTAGGTAGTTGGTTTCGGATACGGTAATTAGAGAGTAAGCGAAAAATTTGCTCTCAGAAATGGCGAAATTTCCAGAAGTACGGGAATGCAAAAAACCACATTTCGTGCCCAGAAACAGCTGATTCACGTTCTTCTCTTTGGGTCTATGCCTTCCTCTACTACTCATAATTTTTTTCTTTTTAAGACCGGTGGCTTTCGAAGTCTTATTTTTTACAAAGCTAGTCTTCTATTTAAAACGGCATCATGAGCTATTTTCCAACTGGGTGGGTAGGGTTTCATGTGTACGTACGTGTCCCATGGTTTAGTGGCTTATATGTGAGTATGGATGCTGGCATGAATTTCAGTAAAAAAGTATTTCAAATTGTTCATTTATTGATTGTTTTTTTTTTCATCTGCTTTTTATGGCGTGATATTTTTGAACATTTTTGTCAAATTTTCTATTTTAGTTAAAACACGCATAATTTTTACGCTTTCGCCACGTTGTAAATTAGATTAAAAACTGTGTCTATGTTTTTTTTTTTGTTTTTTTTTCTTGTTCTAGAAACATACATAGTACATATTTAGTTGTTAGCTACATAGTACATAAATACATACATACATAAAGTTTAGAGTTGTTCTCGCTAGTTTTCAACGCTTCAGTGCTCGTAGTCCTTTGAAGTATTCCTCTGCCTTAATTTCACTTTGCTTCATTTCACCCCTTTCCTGGTTTCGGTCAAGACGTTGCTACTTTCAATATTTTGGCTGTGTTTCCGTTTCTTATTTAAGACTAGTTGCTTTTAGTTAAACTATGTATTCTCTAATTTCTGTTCTTGTTTTTTTTTT
>NW_016170220.1:8845-16136 GCF_001687245.7 Rhagoletis zephyria
TTTTTTTTTTTTTTAATTATTATTTGCTTCGCTTCATCACTGCGTTCACCTCTCGTTTTTTTGAATTCTTTTAATTTGTTTCTTGTTGTGTTTTTTGTTATCTTTTTTTTACATTTAATACAAACCCGTTAAAGTCTTTGCTTAATTAAATTATAAAACAATTCTATCGCTTTCGTGCAACAGCGCATTTTCTAAGCTAATTTTAGGTTTCTTGTTATTTTTTTTTTGTTGTTGCTAATTTACACTTATCTGCTAGGTTTTCTAATTGCAAAATAGTTTCAAAGTATATTTACATAGTTTGGACATACATATTTACTACTTTTCATATTTTTGAGCTGCTGCATAATTGACTAACCGATAAATTATAATACTGAAATTAAAAATTTTGAGCAATAACTAAAAATAAAAAATGCCGATTTCAAACCAATTACGATGAATTAGTTATTACCACAACCGACTTGGCATTTACTTGTATATGAAATATCCGTTTAACTGCGCGTTGGAGCATTGAATATGACTTTATTAAACCATAACCGCTCCATGAAGTTTACAAATTAAATTTTTCGAAAAGATGTTATTTTCGAAGGCGCACAAAATTTCCCTAAACATTTTTACCGCATTAAACGGCTTTGTAATTTATTTGCAAAGAATAAAAAAAAATTAAATATTTAAACTGGCAAGACAATTACGTTTACAGACAATTAATAACTGGCTCCAAAAAAAAAAAAAAAACTTTTGACTTTTACGTTTTCTCGATGTGTAAACGTGTCTTAGTTAGTTCTTGGTATGGTAAAATTTGTGTTAACCCAGCAGAAAATTTTTTATTGTTTTTCTTGTGTAACCCAGCAGAAAATAAGTGATTGCTTCTTGCATGAACTACTGAACCTTTCTGGACTAGTGCAGGGCTATTTCAGGACAAATTTGGGACTAGTTACCGACTAGTTTAGAATGATTGCAGGGCTAGTTCGGAATTCTGGAATTCATAAGGGACCATTTTGAGACTGTGTCAAGACTTGTTCGAGATTATTCGGCGACGTGTTTACGACTCTTTCCACCGTTTCGGAACAGGCAGACCATTTCGGATCCTGTTCAAGACTACTTCAAAACCAACTCGGTGTTTTTTCAAAACATTTCAGTCCTAGCTAACCGCTATTTCACGCCCATTTCGCGACTAGTTCTTGACCATTTAAGACTTGCGCAGGACTATTTCGCTATTGGTTCACGAATATTTTTATACCATTTCGGGATAGTTTACGACTTTTTCTTGACCATTTCGGTACTAGTTTGGGACTATTTTGGACCTAGCAAAGGTCAATTTCAGGACCGTTTCAAAACTTGGGACAAGTTCAAGACTTTTTCAGAACCGTTTCAGGACTATTCGGACTAGTTCGGGGTATTTCGTAACTCGTCACCAAACGATGCTGCAATAGTCGATATATTTCGCCAAGTGCTTTGCCAAATCAAATTTTATGAGTACCTGGTGTACACGCCTTTATTTTACAAACAGTTCCGCGGACCTCATAAGAAAAAAATTTGTGTTTTTATGTTTGAAGAGATAGAAAAATCTTCCCCCACCTGGACTAGTGCGTTGGTCTGCGAATTAACTGAGAGGTCGGAATTTATCGATCTCGTTTCGATATCAGTACTCAAAGCTCAGAACAATTAAACTGGCGCAGCGTGTTGTCCTCCGCTCCCTAGGTACATTCTAATTCCAATGCATTGAAATTCGCCTCCACTACTCCTTTCGTCGAAGACTATTCTATTTTGGCGCCAGAAAATGCCGGGGAAAGTGGTTGTTTTCCCGATGTAAGGAGGGATGGCATTATTATGAAACTCTCCAAAAAGGGTGACCTTAGGGATCATGATAACTGGCGTGTTATCCATGGTAGTGAAGGTAATCTTGGAGCGCTTAAGGGAATGTTTATATTGGACTATCGATAACTCTCCCGCAGGCCATATAAACACTGTGCGGATCATTAGCGAGTAGTGCGATGAATTCATAGCTAATATGCATCTTACTCGTATGTATGTCGATTTCTAAAAGGCTTTCGATAGTATGTATGCGTAGAGAATGCCTTTGGGCAGTCCTGCACCGCAGACCGATAAAATAAGTGTCCTGTCGTCCACAACGGGAAGCTGTCTGTCAGCTTCGAAGTGCACAGTGGATTTCGGAAAAGCTGCATACTCTTACTCCTTCTCTTTCTGTTGGTGAAGATCATGAATACTTTAAGTATACGGTGGCGGTCAAAAATGGGTGAATGGTGTTTCTTCTTAATTTTAAATATTTTTTTGTTTGTTGACGGCGCACAGTGTTTCGACTATATGGAGGCAGGTAGAAAAAAGTTATGGTGACGGTTGGTAAAAAAAAACCGGTTTGACTTAGAGAGGGAATAGTAAAAGTCATAAGTACCAAATTTTACATTATTTACTCACCCCCCTTCTTCACGAACGATACATTTCCAAAAAAATACGGGAATGGGCGCGATACCGACTAATCAGTTTAGTTGCATTTGGCGCTGAACCCATTACAGAAAGTGTTTCTTTTTCAACTGTAATTAATTATCTTAATCTCGTTGAATATTCAGGTGAAGGTATTTATCATTTATTTGGTATTTTCCTATTTTCTTACCAAAAAATTTACTTTGAAATGTAGATGCTAAAGATTATTAGTAAAAAAAAAATGTGAGTACCGGTCCGTCAGGTCTTGAAATTAGACTAATATTTTAAAGAATCTTATGTAGTTTTCGAATATATAATTTGATCTTAGCGCGCGACTTTGCAAATATATGTACGTAATTTTTGATTTTCTTAATTTTTGATTTTTAGCTTCTTTTTGCATAATTTAGCGAAAAGAATTTTTCGGACAATGAAAAAATCCCACCAGATATTGGGAAAAAAGCGAGTATTGACACCTAAGTCATTTTATTGTATAACCTTTGTTTTCTGAGAGTGGAAAGCAGGAAACAAAAATTACCCAAAATTCCATCACATTTAATGACTGGGCCCACATTTTTTGTGAGTTTTGAACGTTATCGTAAACCCAGTCTTCGCCATATTTTATATTTAAGTTTTTCTAATAAAATAAAGACTACAAACTAAATGTCATCGAAATCGGATGAAATTTAATGCTTCCGCCCACAAGAGTAGAGGGCGTGGCAATTATTCCATCTTTACAAAATTTCATAATTCTCTATTTCTAAGTAAAACTAGAGCACATGTCAAGTTTAAGAGAAATCGGTGCAGGTGTACTATTATTTCCACCTGCCTCCATATAGTCGAAACACTGTGCGGCGTTTTGCACTTTCTTCCATAAGAACATGAATTTTTTGTGGAAGAATATGCGCAAGACCTTTTGCGAAAAAAATAAAAAGAGGCAACGCCAGTTTTCCTAAATTTCGCTATTTGTATGAAAAAAAAAACGCAAAAGCCGTCAGCAAAAAAAAATTTAATCAATGCGATTTTTTAGCCGCTCAAAACTTGCACTAATTTTTCTAAAATTTTATAATCCTGTTAAGTGCATACCCAAAAAATTAAAAAAAAAAATCTGGTTAAGAAGCTCGAAATTTAAATGAAAATTTGTGGAATTTTCCTAAATGCCGTATAAACTTTGAAAGTGTTATTTATATGGCTTTTGTTAAAACAATAACCATATTTTGGTAAAAAAATATCGAAAATATTTTTAGCTTGAAAAACAGTGTAAATACATATTCAAAACGAAACACCATTCAGCCATTTTTGGCCGCCACTGTACATAATTTGCGATTAAAAAAAATTAAATTTTTCAAACCCTGGCAGCGCCCCCTAAAAGTTTGTTTATAATTTTGAAATTTTCTTGGATGATGGAAAATTTAGATGTTAATATTTAAGGGAACACCCTAATATGCATACTATTTTGGAGTTCATTGAATAAATTAAATAAGGAAATATGGATATGGAAAGTGGCCTAGTACGGGATGATCACGGATTAATGTAGAAAGATTGGACCCCCAAAGATTGAAGATGAGGTAGGAAGGAGTATAAAACGGTGATGGGTATTGGGAGTTCATGGAAAAGGTAATAGCAGCAGAGCAAACCTTTTTTGCTTGATTTCCTACTCTAAAAATTTTAAAAAAGGAATACTTATAAATAATCTAGTTATTTTCATCCGTACTATTATATAGGGTCATATAAAATGTGTCCGCGAATTTTTGGGCAAAATTTTGAAAAAACGTTGTTTTTTTCAATTTATTCTTTATATTAATTATTATCTAAATGGTTTTGGGGTCGCTGATTTGCATTATTTCATCCACTTTTCTGGCCCACCAGAGCGAGCTACATCTTTGAAATCAAAATTTACGCAACGGGATTGAGTAAACCACTCCTGGGTTCGGCGTTCTCCTACTGCATTCTCCCCGTACACTTCACAAATTCTTCGGCATGCTTCTGCCTTTTTTACTTCGTAAAATATTTCACTCATTTTCCAATAAGTATAACTTTTTGCACGACCGGAGAACTAAAGAATTGTCATGTCATAAAATGTAGCCTGAAATGTCACCTTTCAAATGCACGTCACGTCGACGCAAATGGATTAGTGTTGCCAGATACATGAGCATCAACACAACATAAAGCGGTGTATGCAGCTCTCAAGAAAACGGTCAAGAAAAGATTGCCATTATTTCGCGTGTCCAAGGAATTTTGACATTTTTGATACCTCACAGCCTGTTGCCTCACTCTTTCCTCAAGAAATAATGGAACGGGCATATATTTCAGTTGCAAGCCTGGGTTGCCTTGTGCTTTTTTTTCACAAAAAACTTTAGAAAACCGTACTAGAAAACGTAGTAAATTTCTTAAGAACTGCGTACTGCCTTAAGGAAATTTGACTCAAGAAAATATCTTAGCCATTTCTTGTTCGTCATTTTATATGGATTTTTTGCTTTTCTTGAGAGCTGCATACAGGCCTTAAGGAAAAAATCCGCAGATGCATTTTATATGACCCTATATAAGTATGTATGTTCACTAGGGTGGTCCAAAACAAAGTAAATTACGAATTTTAATGCTCCATTTTGATATCAAAAAATATTCAGAGCTCTCTCAAAGCATTCAAAGTTGTACCCATGTTATATGGGGAAAAACAACTTTTCGTAGAAATGGTATAGAATTTTCGAAAATCAATATTTTTCGATCGGAAAACCCTGGATCTCTTCAGGGGACTTTCAATAATGTTTCCCAATTGTTTATTTAACCATTTTTTAATACTAAAGATTTTTGGCTGGCTGGGATATGTTTGATATATTGTCCCGCTGAAACGCAGCTTTCCAAATTTTCGCGGTTTGTTTTTAAAAACTATACACCGTAAGGATTTTTGTATTAGAATTCTGCTTTAGAAATTTAATATTTCACACATATTATTCAAATTTGTAGAGTAATTTAATATTTTAGAATATCGATTTATTTGTTGCCTTATTTTTGTAACTTAAATCCCAACAAACATTAAGGTTAGAGAACGATTGGAAGAAAACGATTCGAAATCTAATACGTTTCTCTAAAGTGGTCGATTAGAAGACGATTAGAGAAACTATCGAAAATTAAGCACCCCCTACAAAAAAGGGAAATTAGTAATCGATATCGAGAAAAAGGTTAGATATATCTAATCGTGTTCTAACGTTGAATTCTAATTACTTTGAAATATTTAGTGTTTTCTAAACATTCTCTAATCGAATTCTAACAAAGTTCTCTAACCAGATTTTCGATTCGAGAACTACATTAGAATTCTATGTTTGCTGGGATGCTATATATATTTTTTTAACTATTGGTAAAAGTAAATTAGCAAATTATGTATATACGTATAGTTAGTTATATTGTATGTTTGTAAACAAATCTAACTTTAAGAAAATTCAAGTGAGATCAAACACTAAGTACTCGTAAAAGAAAAATAAAACCACAAAAAATACACATAAAACCGCACTAAACAATAAAACACCACACACAACCGGAGGGACACTCAACATTTCAAAACAGAAAAAATTGCAAAGTTAACCTTGAATCTTGAATTATTGGTTTCATGCACACTTTAGAACAGAACTTACAAAAAAAAAACGGAATAAATGAAAATTAATACATAAAATAACCACTAAAACTTAGCAAGCAAACAATCTTAATGTAGACCAGCATACAAAACAAAAAAATAAAAATTAAAAAAAAAAAACATTAAAATTAAAAACGAAGATAAAAAAGCATAGAAAGTAAACCAAAAGCTCTTTCCAACAAAATTGAATAAACAAAAGTATCCAAATTTTTTTTTTTGTGTACCGTTGCTACCACCCAAACGCACGTAATGCAGTCGAACCACAATGAATTCTACATAGCAAATTCCCGAAGCGAGATTTAAGATTTGAAGTCATTATTAGCTGCTTAGCTGCCACCAAAAATTGCAATTTAGCTTTTCTTTAGTTGCTTACAATCAGTTCTTTTATACAACTTTTTGGCTTACATTTTCACTAAGTATTTACTGTACATAAAATTTTGCATTTCACTTTCACACTATTTTTTTTTTTTTGGTTATTATTATCAATCAAATAATTTTATTTTAAAACCAATTTTAGTTAGTTCAAGTGTTCAAATGTAAGCGTTGAACAATAGCGTTAGTTAAAACCTATTAAATAATAATAAAAAAAAAATTAAATAAAACATATAAAACTAAAAAGTAAGACACTACAAATATGATTTGAAATAAATCCAAATGCTTTGTTGTAAATGTGAATAGTCATATGTATTTAAGCAAATTGATAAAAAAAAATAACATTAAAAACAATTAACTAATTTAGGCGTAAAACAATGATAAAAAAACAGCGCAAAAAAGTTAAATGAAAAGTGTTGTATGTAGTAACTAAGTAAGTCCCAGAAGTGTATTGAGTAGTTAAAAGTCAAAGCGCCGCGGTAATTAACTGTGCATACAGGGTTTTTTCTAGCTGTCAAGCCTATGTAAGTGTCATAAGTAATTAAAACAAAAAAAATCTAAAAATATACTTAAATACATAAATTAAAATCAGGTGTTGTAAAGTGTTTCGGATCGCCTGATTGAACCATTTGAAATCGTTACAGAAAAAAAAAAGATTGAAAAAAAGAATGGCGAAATAAGTTGTTAACAATTGATGTAAGTAGGTAAGTGTGTGAGTGTGAAGAATTAAGTGTAATTAGTTTGACAAAAGAACATCTTTTGTAAACGAAAACAAATGCACATATATTTTAAAACATCTTTATGTTTGCCAAGTGTGACTTTATTAAACTCATACCTTCTCGTATTCCAAACGTA
>NW_016170221.1:0-16135 GCF_001687245.7 Rhagoletis zephyria
TTATACTAAGAATTTTAATAAGAGCATAGCCATGCGTAAGCTCTTCATAAAAAAAAATATCAAAAATATATTCTTTGAAATAAAATGTTGGTTTGACATTTCTCATTTCCGTATAGATAGTCGAGAATTACAGCAATCAAAATTTCGGAATAAAATTAGACACAGGGTGTCCCTGCGGTATTGCAGAAAAACACAATTTTTTTAAACAAAATTTCAAAAAATGCTAAGGTTTAATGGAATGAATAAAAAATATATGTAAAAACAGTTTTTTTTTATTATTTTACTAAATAGTACGGGCTTTTAGCTTTTAAAAGAAGAAATAAAAACCTGCTAATTTTTTGCACTTTCTGAAGTAATGCGTTTTTTGATAATGCATAAAATTATTTTTTCATTTTTTGTCAAAAACGAGCTGTCAAATTAAAATTCTTGACCTGTGGACAATAGAAGGTAATTTTTTTTTTTAAGAGTTGCCACCTGTTAAAAAAATTAGATTATTAAACATTTAGATTCAAATATTTTATAAACTAAATGAATTATTAAAAGATGGGTATCAATCGAAATGTGTATTAACCACATGCAGCGAGTTGCCACCTGTTTAAAAAATCAAATTCCACTTGAATTAAAGGAATTAGGTAATTGAAATAGATAGATATCACCATAAGGGAGTCAGACGTAAGAGATTTAAGAAGGTTTTAGCTTAAAAATATTACGAATAGGGTTGCCACCTGTTTGTAAAGTCGAATTTAGTTAAACTAAAATAATAATTACGCCAAACCATAGGATAACGCCATCGTATTTGTTATTTTATTACAAATTCATACATTGTCAATCAGTGATTTGTTATGATTACATTCCTCTTAAATTACTACTTAAACTAACTAAGGAATGTTTTTACTCTTCACTTATTTCTTGCTAAATATGTCAAATTTTTTCATTTGTCTGATACTCATATTGATATACATATTTCAGTTGCCTTATTCCCTTAATTAAAGTGAATTAGATTTTTTAAACAATCGCCAACCCTTCTACGTATCGTTTAGAAGTAAAGTATTTTCAAAACTAGTTCAATCGATACCCATATTGTAATATCTAATTCATTTTATTTATTAAATAATTTTAATAAAATTTGTAGCAAGTGGCAACCCTTTTCAAAAATTAAAAACTTTATTGCACATCTACAGGCCAAGTTTCTCTTTTCTCTTCCTAAAGGAACTGCGGTTAGGGAAATGTACCACCCTGCCAGCGCTCAGTCATACCGAGCACTCACAATTGACAACTATACATTCGAATACCGGTATAGAATTTTCCATAAAGGCGTGACCTATCACTAAAAGCTTTATTGCGTCCAACATTTGATAGATTTTTTTTGCGGTGGTTCGCGAAAAATTTCTATCATCATCCACTTATTATCATCATCCACTTATTAAAAAAATGCGTTATTTATTTTCTCTAGGTCTGGGCATATATGTGTCAGACTGTTACAGGTTTAAAGAAAAATAAATAAAATGGTATCTCCTAAATCTGGAAAAAACTATCTTCGTGATTTTTAGACGTTTTTTCGGGACATATTAAGATTTCCTCGAGATTTTTCGGGAAAGTTCCGGATTTTTCATTTTTTTCGGGACTTCTCTATATTCGGTATATTGTATTTCGTGATTTTTCAAAAACTTTTGGGACATTTTCAGGAATGTTTTAAATTTTTTCGAGACGCTTCGGAATACACAGAGTTAGAAATTGTCGGGAGCTTTCAAATCCAAAAATATATATTTAAATCGTAATTTTGCTTTTGATTTTTGCATCAAGAAATAATCGATGTTTCTTGCTCAGGCGCATAAAAGTTTAACTTTCGACTTTTGTATTTTAATATTTTTTTTTATTATTTTGCAATAAAATGCATACTTGATATGGTGCCTAATGAAAATTCTAAAAATGTTCAGTGTTTCGAATCTCCGCTATGCTCGCCCTATTAAAAAAATATTCAACAAACACAAATCCAACAAAAAGTAATAAAACACTTGTTAACTGCTACTTTTAGAATTTAATTTTGTTGCTTCGGTAAATATTTGCGTACTCAATGTTTATTGCTGGTATCTTTTAGCGCTCAAACCTTTTACAAGTGATTTACTTGCTTACGGTGGTGCAACTCCCTTCGTACACATGGCAAAGGCAACAGCAACAACAAAAACAATAACAACTTAAACAGTAGCAGATAATCACAGCGCTTTAATAAAGCCATAAAAAGCAAAGAGCTGCTGAACAGAATTTCTGGTGCTTGGCGCACTGTTTTGCTGAAGCTTAAATCGCCGAGGATGAAGGTGGTGGGTTACGCACACACACACACACACACACACACCCATAAGTCGAGGGTTAAACTGCATGACGATAGATAGTGGATAATGGTAATGGCCTTGGATGGAAGGGCAAATGCATACATGTAGCTACAAGGAAACATACAAACTTATGTAGGTACATACATTAGAGTGCATCACTCTCCACAAAAAATTAATCGGTACTGTTTTTCCATCGGAAATATAATTTTTTTTTTTAAACTTCCAACAAAAGATTTCGTAAAAGTACTAATACTCACGTCAGCTGAATCCATTTGAATGTACCTTCGAAAATCGAGTTTTTCATAAATGAAATTTGTTTTTAAAAATATCGTTTCTAAAAAATCACCTCAGATGATAGAAGAGTTTAAGTGTAAAAGATCTGCGTAAAAAATTTAAAAATTGTATCAACGGAATCAAAATAATGAAATTTTTTGAAGAATTTTCAAATCAGTTTACGTCACGTAAATCTTCATATTTTTCCGAAATATTTTGGCGGAAGTCTTAAAATATAATAAACTATCAAATACCCGGCATTCTTCACTTAAAAGTATTTATGTGTTGTTGCTACCTCCCAAAACTCTTATGGCTTCATCCATAAAAAGTAAAACAGATATGAAGAGCTTTTTGAATCATATTTTGTATTGTTTATTAATAAGGCTGTCTTATAACTCGATTCTACATATCGTTCACTTTCTTTAAAGGTGTACTAATTCAACAATTTATTAATTAATTTACCTTATTTTATCATTTAAATTAAATAAAGTTTTTCAAATAGGTGGCAACCCGCTACACAAATATTTTCGAGATTAAACTTTCTTAAACTTCTTTAGTTTGATACCCGTACTATAATATTAAAAAAAAATTAATAATTCAATTAAATTGTTCAAGCTGGTGGCAACCCTCCTCTAAATTATTTTTAGCGGTACGGTTTCCTAAACCACTTTAGTTTGATACGCATGTTGCAATATTTAATTTTTCTTAACAATTAAATCAAATTAAAATTATCAAACGGATGGCAACCTTCTATAAAAAATATTTTCGACTGTAAGCCCTCTTAAAGCCCTTTCTTTTGGCAGCCATTTTGCAATATTTACTTTATCGTACTAATTTACTTAAACCCCAATTTTCAAACAAGTGGCAACTCTTTAATTATTTTTATCCTTAAATGTGCACTTGATTCCACGCATTAGTTTTCGAGAGATGCACGTACAAACATACAGATGGACAAAAATTCGAAATATTTTAAAATTGACTTCTGTTGCTATAATAAATACCCCCATATTATTATTTCTTTAATATCTATAATGTACAGACATCGGCCTGTTACAATTTTATTACATTTTTGTATGTATAGAAGATTTATAGAACATAATTCCGTTGGAAAACCCGCAACTTTTTTTAGTGATGCAACCTAATGTACTATATTTAGACGTCAAATATGTACAGCGTGACTCTACATTAATACTCATTTTGTTAGCTTGCCAGCCGAAGTAGGATGGGCATAGGCATTTTACGGTTTTACACTTAAACCACTGTGTCAGCAGCGTAACTGCCCCTTCGACTCGTGCTGGTGGTTTTTTGGTCTTGACGTTGAATTGATATTGATGTTGTTAATGTTGTTCTTCTTGTTGTTGATATTTTTGTTGTTCCATTACTTTAGATTTGCTGCTTTGATTTTGAGGTGCGAACAGAGACGTACACCCACTCCCACAGCGTTAACACAAGTTGTTTTGTTCTAAGCTCAGCAAAAAAAAAACACTTGACATTAATTGAATTTCATTTCATTTTCACTTAGTCGGCAAGCTTTATACGAATATTTCACTGCAGCTTTCACTGTGCCGTAAACAACTTTAGATACCGTTAAATGGTGCTTTTATCAAAAACCAATCACCGACCAAACAAATAAACCAGCATCGGCATCATAGTCATCATCAGCACAGAGCAGCAAGGCGTTGATTTTTTTTGTTTCGCTAGTCGATTTGTTGGCTTGGAGATTCCTATTCGGTGCAATTTTTAAACTTTTTTTTTTGGTGTTGCCCATCTTCTCCTTCCACCGCTAAAATCACATCAAATTTAATTGAGTCTGAAAGTAGATGGTTGAAAAGTTTACAACGTTGATAATTTAATTTACCCACAACTTGTTTGCCGCGGCCTGCAGAGCATCCAACTTTACAGCGCGCACCACCTGCAAAAGTTAAGTTTTGTGAAACTTTGAAATTTTTTAAAAATTCATAACTTTAATTTTATTTGAATTTTGCTTTTCGACTGCCTTTTTTTATCATATTAACACAAATTCTCTTGCTCCTCTATGCACTATAGTTAGTCCTTCTATAACCACTTCATTTTCCTCCTTTTTTTGCCTTAAAACACTTTTGACTCAGCGCTGGAAACTGTCGCGTCATATTAAAGGGATTTCCCCGAAACGTGATGCTCTAATTTGTAGACCAAAACTTTCCAAAGTGGATTTAAGGCGTCTCGTACGCGCTGAAGCTTTTCGCTTGTTGCTTTACTCTTTCGGCAGGGTTGCATATTCGGTGTCAAATATTATGTACATATATTTGTGTGTGTGTAAGAAGAAACTACNCAAAGTGGATTTAAGGCGTCTCGTACGCGCTGAAGCTTTTCGCTTGTTGCTTTACTCTTTCGGCAGGGTTGCATATTCGGTGTCAAATATTATGTACATATATGTGTGTGTGTGTAAGAAGAAACTGTATTTCACAAATTGGCGACTCCGTCTGATCAATGTCTGCTGCCCAAATCGTCACGTGCTCCAAATTAACAAATTTATGTGAAAACTTGCTGAAAGTGAAAATAGAAAGTCGAATTTTAATATTTTCTTAAAAAATATGCAATCAAACTACAGTAAAATCTGCTTAATTGCTATGAGATATGTACTTAGGTGGATAAGATACTTAAAATTATAAGAAAAGCATACGTAAAAAAACAGTTATGTGTGAATTAGAGATGCCAGATCGAAATAAAAAAAAGGATTTTTGAATCGATTCGAATCGAAATAAAAATAATCGATGCAGGAAAAAATCGCCAAAAAATAAACCCATCTCCCAATACCGATTCATATAATTTTGTTACCAAAAAATGCCTTTTACTCAATTTAATACCTAATAGCAACTGAGCAGGTTTTTCTGTATTTAGACAACAATATGAACATTAAACAGAAACTTCATAGATAGGGCTAAGACTTAGGAAAGTTGTAAATTTTTTTCGAATTTTTTTCATCACAAAATAGAAAAATTTGCTTTTATTTCAAAATTAAACGCTGTTTTAAAAAATGTTTTATACATTAATACATAAGCTCAATAAAGCTTGCGTATACAGATTTTTTCGCAATATAGATTTTTTTTAATTTTTTTTATATTCCGCAATTTGTTATTAGGCAAAAACATAGCAAAAACGATTTTCTTCGCTAACCTTTTTAGAAAAAATTTAAGAATGCAGTTTTGTAGCGCATTTTGTCATATGAATAAAATGCCTAGCACCAACAAAAAAAAATTGCCAGAAATCAATGATATTTTGCAGCCACTTGAAGCTTGCACTTTATTATACTAAAATTGGATGGGCTCCAAAACTGTATCCCCGAAATTTTTCTACAAAAAAGTATTAACTTATACACCGCCGCGCACTTATATGCTTTGAAATGCTTTCATTTTTTTTCAATATCATTTTGCTCGAATTTGCGCTTTAGCTACTTTTCGTTAAATAAACTAGCGAAAATACTCTAAATTACAGCTAGATGTAATAACCAAGCCCCCTTAATTTTTTGTACTAGGCGCAAATTCAAATTTGATTAAGATTTTCTAATGCAATCAATTAAGAACAAATCGAATGTCGATTCTCGTTTTTTTTCATCGATTCACGGATCGAATCGGAACTAAAAAATCGAAAAAAATTGAATCGGAAGGGCCCGATTAATCGGTCTTCGATTTATTCGATTTAAAAACAGCATCTCTAGTGTGGATCCCATGCGCGAGTGAAGTGACACTTCTTCTTTCTCTATTACACGTGTTCCTAAATTAATTCCGATCCGAGTACCGTGTCCGAAAGAATGTAAGTCCCGCATGGTTCGGTATTTCTAATTTTAAATCACCCTTTTCCTTTAAAAATGTTCCAACTTCAAAAATAAAACTTCATTTCACGTCTACAGGCCAAGCTCTTTCATTTAACATCTCATTTCGGAAGAAATTCGAAAGAACGGCGCAGATCTTATGGCCTTCATAAAAATTCCCTTCCGTAAGCTTTGCACTTACATTTAAATATATCATATACATATCTTGTCTATAAGATAACTAAATTCGACCTTTCAAAGAGGTGGCAACCCTTTTCAAAAGTATTTCAAGTATTTCCTCAGTAATTGTAATTAGGATTCAATTCCTTTAGTTCACTGCAAAGGAATCGATTACTTTTTCAATTCCTTGAAGTAATTTCAAATGGAATTGTTTTTTTCTTTAATTCCATTACAAGGAATTTCATATTGTAATTGGAATAAATTACGTGCTAGTAATGTAATTTCTTTTATTTCAATTCCTTTGAAAGGAATTGAAAATGTAATTTATTTTTTTTCCAATTCCATTCCTCAAAGTAATTTAAAAAGTAATCGAAAAATTTATAAAAAAAAATTTTTTACTGTTGAATTGCAATAGCTTTGTTAAATTTCCTGCTAGTATTTCATACAAAAAATTATTGCACTTTCACTTAACCCTTGCAAACTTGTTTATTTATCCATCGATTTTCATCGGTAGTAGTGTTTTAACCCGCAAAACAAGCAGAGTTTGGCTAGTCTATACTAATATATATTTTGAAAGGCGTTTTTTTCTGTTCGCAAAGCTCGAGAAAGGCCGTACCGATTTTTTTGAAATTTCGGAATCTACTGCAGACTTTCCAAGGATGGTTATAGCTAAAAAAAGTTTCGATATAGAAAGGGGGCGTGGCACCTCCCATACAAACCGAATTTTTCAAACTGCATATATTTGTGGTAGAGGACTAGAACTGGGTATGGTGATATCTATATACATATATAAGACCAATTCCATACTCATGGAGAAAAATTTGCATGGTTGGAGAATGGCGTGTGGCACCTCCCATATAAACCGAACTTTTCATATTGCATATTTCTGGAAGTGTTCATGGTAGACTGTAAGCCTTTTTAAAACTCTTTAGTTTGACACCCACATGCCAACATTGCATTTACTTTATCAATTTAACTGAGTTACAATTTCCAAATAGGTGGCAGCCCCCTCAAAAATATTTCCAACAGTTATCTTTCTCAAACCTTTTTAATTTGATACCCATATTGTAATATTTTATTTATTTTATCAATGTAATTTAGTTAAATTTTCAAACAGATGGCAACCCTCCTCAAACATATTTTCGGCAGTAAGCCTTCTTAAAACTCTTTAGTTTGACACCCACATGGCAATATTTCATTTTTTTTAACAATTTGACTGAGTTTAAATTTTCAAATAGGAGGCCACCCTCGTCAAAAATACTTCCAGCAGTTATCTTTCTTAAACCTCTTTAACTTAATACCCATATTGTAATAATTCATTGATTTTAAATTAATTAAATTTTAAAATAGGTGGCAACCCACCAAATTTTTGCGATATCATTGGTTCTGGTATTATACCGAATAATAAAAAAAAAATTATTCAAATCGGTTCAGCCGTTCTCGGGTTTTGATGACCGTGACATACGAACACAACATTTTTATATATATATAGATATACATAGAAGATGTCCAATGTGTGCTTTCGATTTTAATCTTTGACCACAACAAAAATTCCACATTGTATATTCGTGAATGAACTTTCAGTTTCTCGATTACTTTTACAATTCCTTTGAGTAATTGGAAAAACTAAAGTACTCTTGCAATTCCAGGTAATGGAATTGAAAAAAAATCAATTACATTTTCAATTCCTTTCAAAGGAATTGGAAAAAAAAATTACATTACTAGCACGTAATTTATTCCAATTGCAATATGAAATTCCTTGTAATGGAATTAAAGAAAAACCCAATTACATTTGAAATTACTTCAAGGAATTGAAAAAGTAATCGATTCCTTTGCTGTGGACTGAAGGAATTGACTCCTAATTACAATTCCTTGTAATCTGTAATTGGGAGTAATTTAATTCATAAAGGAATCATTACGACCCAGCTCTGCATATATGCATATATATTTCAATCAACTAATGAATTGTGTTGATTTTTCAAACACAATACTTAGCAATTTGCCTAAATATAGTTTTGAAATAAAGCCTTTTCATACCCAATTAGATTGATACACATCGTTTAATAATTCATTGTACTTATTATATAATTTGCATTTAACTTTTGAAACCGGAGGCCATCCTCTTCCAATACCGCAAAAAGATTATAAATGTTCAAAAGAAGAAGAAGATTTCTTATCCCTTTTTCGTTTGACACCCACATTTTAATACTTCATATAACTTTAAATAACATCGTCGTTTCAAACAGGTGGCAGCCCTCTTCCAAAGTATTTTCAAACTAAAAGCTTCTTAAACCTATAGTGATACATATTCCAATTTTCTAATTGCCGCAATTCAAGTTGAATTTATTTTTTTAAATATGTGGCAACCATCCTAAATGAAGTTCGGAAATGAAGGCTTTCAAACTCCATGCGATTGATACACAACTTTAAATAATTCATAAAACTTATTAAATAATTTTAGTTTATAAACATATGGCAACCCTCTTCTAAGACATCAAAAAGATTTTAAAGAAATTTCTTATCGGTCTCTCCTTTGACATTCGTATTTTAGCATTTCATATAACTTGTATAATTTAATTAAATTTTACTCATCTGACCTCAGTAGATAAAATTTTAAAACTTCAAATAAATATTCCCAATCGAACAAAGGTTGAGCTGTTAAAGAAAATAATAATTTATGTCCCTCGTTATAGTATTCAGATTTAAACAATTTATTTTGTTCCTTTTTTTTATTCTTTTTTTAATTTTCTTTGAAAGTTGAGTTAAAAAAATTTGTGTGTTCTCCTACACTTTTTTTCCTTTTTTCCTGTTGTAATTTATACTTGAAAATTTCTCCCATTTTCGCTGTTATTGTGGTAATCAATAAGCTAATAATGTTGAGTAAAAGAAAAGAAGAAATTTACCCTCAACTCGCTTTTACCCCTAAAAGTATGTTTCGCGTAATTTGAATACAACGTTTTCTTGCTGATTTGCCGCTGCTTCGTCACGTATTCGAATTATTCTTGTTGCGCATCGTTGACTGATTTTTCTTTAGAAATTTAATACAATTTTTTCAATTGCCTTATCGCCCACCAAACGCCATTTGTACAAATACAGACAACTTAAGAAATAAAAATAAACGACTCAAAAGAAATGAAATAAATAAAAATTCAATTAAATGTAATCGAATATTTGCCGCGCGTATTAGCATCCTTGGTGTGTGGGGGGGGTTGATGAGTTGGTGACAAGAATTTTTAGTACTTTGCTGCAAAATAAACAAAATAAAACAGAATNGTAATCGAATATTTGCCGCGCGTATTAGCATCCTTGGTGTGTGGGGGGGGGTTGATGAGTTGGTGACAAGAATTTTTAGTACTTTGCTGCAAAATAAACAAAATAAAACAGAACGGAAATTTAAACCTTAAATTAACTAGTGGGACCCAAATTTTGAAAAAAAAAATTGTATCTTTTAGTACTATTTTGTTATTTTGAAAGAAATGTCTTCAAAAGCTCTAAGGGGGTATATGTATGTGTAGATAAAATCACTAGGAAAATCCAAATTCGTGTAATATTTAATAAGCAACCCAAGGGATTTGTAGAATACGCGCATAAGCGCCAATAAGTATGCATTACAATTGCAACATATCTTAGCATAGTAAATCCATATGTATGTAAAAACACCAGAAAAAGTTACCTGTTGATTGCTGCTGGTTCAAAATGTCGCCCACTCAACCAGTGCTGCATACCTTTGGTTTCGGGTGGA
Source organism: Rhagoletis zephyria (assembly GCF_001687245.7). Taxonomy (NCBI): domain Eukaryota; kingdom Metazoa; phylum Arthropoda; class Insecta; order Diptera; family Tephritidae; genus Rhagoletis; species Rhagoletis zephyria. The sequence continues at coordinate 10,316 of NW_016170221.1, forward strand.
TTTTAGTTGTATGTACTCGTCAGTTTGGTTGTCATGTACATATGTATTTTTTGTTGCATACTTCACGGCGTACATGCTAAAATGCGCTAAACCACGAACAGTCAGTCGAACATTAATGAGTTCATTCTTCCCATACAAGCAACAACAACAACTAGATACCATAGAACGAAATTCCCAAAGGTCATATAAAATTTGTTAAGTGGTAATTCACACTCGCTCACGTGCTTGTTAGAGAAACTACACGGTGCTTGGTGTTTATTTTGAATTTCGCTTCTTTTGGTTGCTTCTTAAATTAAATGATACACGCATGTAAATGTGGCGAAACTAGGATTTTACTATGGGGGGTTTTGGCTTTTTAGTTTTATCACTTTTCTGATGTTAAGATAGTTTTCACGAAGCATCTTTCGGAAATAGGTATAGCTTTTGAGTGCCATTATAGCCAAGCATGGGATGGAGCTCCAACGATTAGTGATGAATTTCACGAAGCACAAGCGCACATCCAATTGGATTTTCTTTCTGCTTCTTGGATTTTTTCGCAAAGAGAATGGAAGAAAAAAATTAAACAAAATGGGCTCAATGTCACGAAGCGGTATCAACGTACATTGAACTGTAGCTTCGAAGCTCTTGATGAGATTGCAGTTTGGAAACACGGAAAATCAGCAATTCTTCCCAGCTCTGGCTGGTATTTTTACTTTGGAGTTTTTTAATGTCTGGCAAAATAATGTGGTCAGTGCACTCAAAGGTAAGCAATTGCAATCAGAAACGCAAGATTCTACGGGGCCTTGAAATTTTCGGAAGGTGAAATATGGGAATTTCGAGAGACGCGACAAAATGCAGAAAATCATCTTCACGAAATTTTCAAAAATGTGACCGAAGTATGTTCAGAATCGGACAGCGATATCAAGAACAACGTCGATACTGGAGGCGTTGAAGGCTACCATAAAATTGCATTCTATATTCCATCAAAATAAGTCATCTTAAGAGTCGTTCTATCAAAACCAAATCTGTTTTTTGAAAACTTCGGCATTTTGTTTCCCGAAAATTAGTACAACTTCGAAAAATGCAAGAAACTTTATGAATTTTACGAAAGTGTTCTGAATCAGTGCTGGAAAATGAAATCTTCAAATTGTACTGAATTTCAGAAAACACTTTTATCTAAAAGATGACGAATTTGCCCTTACTAACTTAATATTTTCAAAACACTTTTACAGTAAAAAAAAAAAATCTGACAACACTGACTATAAGTAAAATTTTCCAAAGCTGCAGTTATTTCAGTCAGAATCGAAAAAAACGTGGAGTTGCATATGTTTTGACCATGTTTGTTTCAGGTTCAATTGTATAAGTCTGTTTCTTAAATAAGTCATTGATAAGATATAGATAGGATTTTAGAAATGTAGATCATGTTCCATATATTTTGACCATCACTATATGCACGTACGTAATTTTTGGGGTTACAAAAGTCAACTTCACACACAAAATCAGTTATGTTACTTAATTTTATTATTAAAAAGTTTTCCAATCTGGGAACAACAATAAACCCGAATTTTATTTTTCGTTGCCTTTTCTTGCTTTAAAATATCAAATTCAAATTTTCTTTCTTTACACGCGCCCATTTCCCTACCCCTACCCCACCCATACCCCATTCGCACACCATGCCAACAAAGCAATTGAATGCCACTTCACGTAAATTCAATTTGTTCGCTGATAAATCTTAATTTGCACCTGAGCGTGCTGAGCTAAGCGCGCCTTAAGTAATATAACGGGCGTGCAGTGCAGAAAACACTTGACGCCACAGGTGGCAACCCTTGGTGATGATGTGACACGACAACAACAACAACAACAACAACAATAAAAATAAAAATAAAAACCAACTAAATAACTATGAACTCGCCGTGCAAAGCAGTGAAAGTCATGAGCAGAGAGGCAGCGTGTTGCGAGCGTTGTTGATATGTACATACGTCTACAAGCTTACCATAATGCCGCTAATACCACAATCGCTCCACCTATTTCCTACTCCACTTATTTTGTATACAGACAAATAGTACAAACAAATAGTACTGGTTATATTTACTAGAGTGAGCATTTTCTACAATTCCCACTTCGAATTGCCTGAGTGTTTAAGGATTTCTGATTGCCAGCAGAGGTATTGGAACGTGCCGCTTAAATGTTTTTAAGGATTTTTTCCACATCTTCTACCCATATTCGGTAGAAAATTTTTGCTCACTTTCAATAAATACCGACTGTGTACTCGTACTTGCACTGCAGGAGAAAAGTATTAGCACAGCGCATTTTTCGCAATGTATGCACTAATTTCTATTCTAATATTTCTCCGCTATATTTTTTATAAAAATATGGTTCATTCTACAACAAAAAAGAAAATAAAAGTATAATTTCTAAACTTTGTACAAAACTCGCGAAAATTCAATAAATTTTCTTGCAAACTTTCAACTTTTTAATTCGATTTTTCGTAATATTTTTTAGTATGCAGTTTTGTAGCCCATTAAATAGTAGTATAAAAATGCAAGTTCGTAGGTAGTCCGAAATCGCATTGATTTTTGAGATTTTTTTTTGTTGAAGGTGTTTTGCATTTTTTCTTTACAAAGTATTTTGGAAAATTTTTAGTTGTATGAAAGAAACTGCGTGAAAAAAAATTCCACTCAAATCAAAGTTAATTTGTAGCTCCTACAAACTTGCACTTTAATTCTAAAAAATCTGATTAAAAAGTTTAAAATTTGCTTGAAAATTTATTGAATTTTCGCGAGCTTTGCACAAAGTTTAAAAATTATATTTTTATGTTCTTTGTTAAAGAATGATCCATATTTTTATAAAAAATTAGTGTAAAAATATGAGAATAAAAATTGTTGCATATATTGTGAAAAATTCACTGTGCCAATACTTTTTTCCGGCAGTGTATGTATATTATGTAGTTGGGAAGTGAGAAGCTTTGCGTTTTCATTTCGATTTATTTCTTTTCAATAAATTTCCAACAATTTGTTTTTATTTATTTTATTTTGTTTCTGCATTTTTTTTTTTTGGTATCGTATGAGTTTCTAGCCACATTTTTCACTTTGTTCACCAACTCACGGGTATTTCCACTATGAGCTGCAATATTTCAAGCTGCCCTATGGAAGAGCCACGAGTGTTTGAATTCCACTTATCAAGTAAAAAATATGTAGTCTATAAGAACAATTGGAATCTCCCGATTTCATCTGCATATGGTCACATACATATGTTAGTACATTAGGGTGTGTCAAAATATATCGGAAATGTGGTGTATAATTTTCTTTAAGATAATTCGTGCGGCTTGTAGCGCTAGTCTTGGCTTAAAAGTTGTACTGTAGCTATCTTATAAAGCGTTCAAGTTATCACATAAAAAATATCCATCTCAACACAACGCACATCCACACAAATGGTTATAAAATGAACGAAAGAGTAAGAGTAAATTCCATACGGCACCGAACCGGAAATTCATAGGTTATTTAAGCTACCAAATCATTGCAGGCCTTTGTAATAAAGAATGCGGCAGTGACACCACGTGAAATTAACCCGTAAAGCGAGCTGATAAACATTTACAGGCATACAAACATAACAAGATAGTTAGGCGACCATTAAGCCTCTATGTACTTTCATATAAAACTAATTCGATTACCGTTTTAGGCGGTAAGCAGGCTCTAAGAAGGCTAACTGCGGCTAAAACCGTCCATCTATATTGGGTTCCGGGACACAAGTTAACTTTTTTTGTTGGGTTGTAGGATGGTATGGTCTAATGTGCATATGAGTCTTTCCATGTAAAATTTACACCTCAATATTTTTTTTTTAGTGTGAAACATTTTTTTTAATTCTTTATCGAAAAATACACCTATTTTTTATTTCATCAAATATCGAAAATTTCGAAAAAATAACGAAATTTTGAACCCACAGAGAAGTGTCTTCTTAAATTTGTTGCAACTAATAAACTTTTTGTCAGCGAAAAACAGTTAAGTGCTCAAAATGAGCGTAATTACCTCGGCTTACCATTAAAGGGTGAAATAGATTTAAATAAACAATTGTTTGCATTAAAAAATTGAATTTTTTTTATTCTTTTAAATATTTTTTTCTTTATTAATAATCCAATCGTTCGATTTTTTTTACAATCTAAATTGTTGTCAAACTTTAAGGAGTACACTGTAAAAAGTTGAGTATGAAAAACCAAAACTGTAGAAGTTAAGAGTTTTTTTCATGCCTGCGTACATAAAAGATTCAGCGCGCAGGCATGCGCTGCCAGTGCTACTTTATGTACCTACACTGGCATGCAAAAAACTCGTAACTTCTACAGTTTTAGTTTATCCACTCTCAACTTTTTACAGTTAGACAATTACATTTACATAAAGTTAGACAATTATTTAGTAATAATATATTGGCGATTTTCCTCCGTTTTGTGGCGTGCACCTTGATGTCGTCACACAAAGGGGAGGGACATACTTCTCTGTGATTTCAAAATGTCGGAAAATTTTTTTTTTCGAAATTTCCGAATAATATCTAATATATAAAAATCTCGGGACTCGGTGTTTGTGGTCGAACTCCTCCAAAACCGCTTAACCGATTTTTATGAAATTTTTTGTGTATATTTGGTAGGTATGAGAATAGCTAGTAAAGTATATTTCATACCGCTATGTGAAGGGGGCATGGTACCTCCCATACAAGCCAATTTTTGATATTGCACATCTATGGAAGTGTTCATGGAACTTGGTATGGAGATATACATACATATTTGGCTCATATTCGAGGTAGGTATTGGTAACGATAATGGCAATAATACTGCAACAAAGAGCCGTCAGGTGGCGCTGAAGTCGAGTCTCAAATGACCACCGTAAAATCAACCATCAGAAACATTGTACTCATTGATAAAACATTTATGGTATTTCGGCTGGAATAGGCTTGTGTACCTACATTGCAACTCTGCAGAACAACGATACTCAAACATTTCGAAATCGCCACCGACTACACCTCACAGTTTCAAGGACATCTTCACCATCGAACCGGATATTGTTGCCGCCAGGGAGTGAAGAGGAAGAAGTTGTTAAAATTTATTTCGTTGTGCGATTAACCGTTCTTTGAAACGGCAAAGTTTTCTAGAACTTCTTCACGGACATAACAGTGTTGTTAGGTTATTTAAGATGGCAATAGAAATATGGCTTCTGACGACCGAAAAGTAAAGTCGAAATTTTAGAGCTCTCACCCCCTAGGATTGCTTTATACCAAAAAAAATATATCCAATTTTTTGTTGAAATAAAAAAATATTTAGAGGTCGTTCAAAGCGCTCAAAGTTTTCCATGTATTTTATATAGGAAAAAAATTCCTTTCGTAGAAGAGGAATAGAATTCTTGAAAATCACTATTTTTCGATCGGAGAGCTCTGGTTGTCTTTAGGAGACTTCCAATAATAATACCCGATTGCTTATTTACCCATTTTTTTAGTACTACCCATTTTTTTATGTATGGGCCGACTTTTCTTTTTATACCCGAGCGCACTTGTGCACAAGGGTATTATAACTTTGTTCACATAACGGTTGTTTGTAACAGGCAAAACGAATCGAGATAGATATAGACAAATGTATACATAAATGATCAGAATGAAAAGAGAAATCGATTAAGCGGTGACTGTCTGTCCGTCCGTCCGTCCGTCCGTCCGTCCGTCCGTCCGTCCGTCTGTGCACACGGTAACTCGAGTAAACATTGAGATATCTTAACGAAACTTGGTACGTGAACTTCTTTTGGGCGTGGGACGGATGGTATTGAAAATGGGCGAAATCGGATAATAACCACGCCTACCTCCCATATA
>NW_016170222.1:0-16133 GCF_001687245.7 Rhagoletis zephyria
ACAGAAATCCGTACTTATACAATATGCATATATGTGTATGTATGTATTTATAAATAGGCAATCACGTAAGTCCAAGTAATCAGTAGCGACGCAGCAAACATTAAACCCAACGAACGGCGCACAAAGGAGCTACACTCCAGCGGGAATATGCAGCTCGGTAATCGATGTTATGTTACACCACTATTCCGTTGCACAAATACTTATATGTAGTAGGCATGAAAGTGGCCGACTATGTATGTATATGCTTGGGTGTGTAAACATATGTATTAGGGTGGCACTCTTAAAGAATTTCAACACTTAAACTTTGTATTAGGGCACCCCATAAATAAAGAAAATAAAGGCGGCCTCGAAAATTTCTAAAGTTACACAAAATTTTTGGAGTCGCTACAAGAGTTTGAAAATATTTTATTTTTTTATTCCAAATATTCGACAAAATTTTTGCTTCAAAACTCATAAATTTGGCATATAATTTAAAGTGACTCATATAAATTTAAAAACTCGCTGAATTATAGTTGGTGGTTTTAATTTTTTTTAAATCCTAGTGGCCCTAAATTTTAAAAATTTTAAAAAGTAAATTTTAAAAATAAAGAGGTACTTGTTTATATTTTTAAGTACCACCCTGATACATATATGTATGTACAGTGAGAGTTAGTCAAAATCGTACAACAATTTTTCCCGTATTTTGAAAATATTTTGTTTCATTCAAATTTTATTGTATTTTATTAAAAACATAGTTCATAAAACTCAAAGTTTCTAACTTAGTAACAATTAAAAAAATGTTCAGATTTTCTTCAAAACTTCACACCTTTTATTCGGAATTTTTTTGGTAAGCAGTTTTATAGCCCATTGAAACGATAAAGTACAAGTTTGAAGTCGCTACAAAATAGTATTGGCATTTTTTTTTTTTTTTGTTGACGGTGTTGCGCATTTTCTTCCACATAACGCAGGCGCAAATTCTAAATTTATATGGAAGAAAACGGTAATTTGTAGCGACTTAAAACTTACATTTTTTTAACTTAAATCGTATACTGCGTATCTAGAAAAATTCTGAAAAAAGTGCGAAATTTCGATAAAAATTTTACGATTTTTTTTAATTCTTACAAAGTTAGAAAATTTGACTTTTATGGACTTTGTTGTAGTAAGAACTATATTTTTATTGAAAATTAATAAAATTTTAATAGAACCAATTATTTTCAAAGTACGGGAAAAAATTGCTGTACGATTTTGACTTACACTCACTGTATTTAAGTATGTAAGCTTAAAGTCAAGTATTTAAGTAAGTAGGTAAGTAAATATGTAAGTCTAAATCTCCTTCGCATACATGCAGGCACATTACGCGACTGATACGTTAATACATAAATATGTATGTGTACGTATGTACGTTGTACGATTGTTGTAAGTGGAGCACATCCATAGCAAGTCAAGTGAAACATCACTAAACTAGTTTCATTTCCGTATATGGCGACGGCAACTGCAACAGCAACAGCGGCCTGTGCTGGCTTACTTGCATTCGGTGGCGGCAACGGCGCTGACGTCGTCGCCATCATTACATGCACACCTGTCCCCACAAAAAAAAAAAAATCGTCGAGCGCAAGTAGACAGTCTCAAAATAAAGCTGGAGCGCATTGCTGGAATAAGCGTTAAAGTTAAAACCGAAACTTAGTTCGGGATAAAGCTGCATCCAAGACAAACCCAGTGCGGTCCAGTCAGTCAGCCAGCCAGCCAGCCACTCTTTATAGCAAAGAATAAGTAACATTTATTTTTGCTTGCGTCACCGCAGCCCAGTGGATGCGCTCCTTCAACCACAATGACGATCACTGGCGAGAGTAAGCATTTTCCCTGAGAAGAGTTAGAAAGAGCCCGCAAAAAGGTAGGCGACTCAAATGCAGTAGTGACCATCAGCTCTATATGAATTACAACACTGATCTCCCATATTTTCGTCTGAATCGAGTTTGAGAGTACGCTACTCAGCGCTGACGCTTTGTGCTCGCTCCCAATTTAGCATTCAACATTTGCTCCCACTGCCCTAACGATCATTTGAAGCTCCTCCACTGCAATTTAGGCGCTCACCGCACGCTCAATTTTAACACAAGCGTCGTGGAGAGCTGCCAACTTCGCTGTGTGCTTGCAGTTTACTTCGTTAGTTTGTATGCGCTCCTATTTCTTTTGATTTTTTTTTCTTCATAAGTGTGCGCGCTCTGTTGATTCCCTTCTTAGTGCTGTCTTCCGCCTTATTCTGCTTCGTCGTCGTAGTCACCATCGCCTTTGTGACCGCTGCTACGCCTTTCTTTCTTTTTGTCTGGTTTGTTTGCACCTTCCCATCTCCTCCTCTTCATCTTGCTCGTGTACATATTTCCCTACCCACAGCATCAAGCGTGTGCTCGCTTCGCTTTACTTCCTACTTTATTCATTTACCCCTTATTTTAGTACTCGGCTGAGATTGAGATTTGGTTGCGGTCGTTAGGTTGGCGTTACATAGCGTTCGCATGGATGCATGACTGTGTGCCACAGTGGGCAAGTTTGTTTTGTGTATGAGTTGGTAGACGACTGTAGGCGGCATAGGAGTGCATAGAATGGGAATTTTTGGAAGAGTTGCACTTTCAGATTCGTAGATGGAGTCCAAGTGTTACCTTACAAATCCTTGACTAAGCAGCTTTTTTGTCAAAGCATACTTGATGCAAATCTAGACTCCTGACCATCTCTTATCTGCCTCAGAAAGTTTAGATATGTTTCATTTGTATTCGTCTGAGAGAGTATATCAGTACCACTGCTGCAGACTCTTCCAAGCAATTCGTCATCACTCTCGTTTCCTTATTTGTTTTAATGGTCATACGTATAAGAAAGATTATAAAAAATAAAGTACTTGGCTGAGACACCGACAGCGTAGTTCCTCTTTGTATTCTTTCGCTTACTAAGACTTGCTTGCAATCACAATTAGACATTGGTATATTTTTTTTTCGTTAAATTTTACTTTTTGTATTTAGTATCATATAGCCTACACCGATTTTCAGAACTTCGGCTTTGTCCAAATGGTTTTATTCTTTAAAAGCTCAACTCTTTGAGTTCTAATTCCGAATAGGCCACGATTTCTTTTAGGTGTAAATCAATGCGAATCAGATTGAAAAAAAAATCATTTTGAGCTGCTGATGGAAATTGTTCCTAAAAACAATTTTGCTCTTTGTATGCTGCTTAGTCTTCTGACATTGTCAACTGGCAATCCAACCAGCTTATGCCCAGCAAGTACGGCTGTTAGCCTGGCCACGTTAGGTCTAACATTTTTTTTAACAAATTCTGGTAGTCTGACGTCTTGCGCTAACCCNTCATTTTGAGCTGCTGATGGAAATTGTTCCTAAAAACAATTTTGCTCTTTGTATGCTGCTTAGTCTTCTGACATTGTCTACTGGCAATCCAACCAGCTTATGCCCAGCAAGTACGGCTGTTAGCCTGGCCACGTTAGGTCTAACATTTTTTTTAACAAATTCTGGTAGTCTGACGTCTTGCGCTAACCCAGATTCCTGAAGATTAGGTCAGGTTAATCTGGCTGACGTTGAGCCATACATAGCCAGTTGGAGTTCGAATTAGGCCTCATCCCCTACGCTGAGACCCCATTTCTGAAAACTTTTTTTATGTATAAGTAGTTGGTTTGGCAGTGAGATTTAGTGCTCTGTTGAGAACAATGAGCAAACCTCCTTGGCAAACTCATCTGGAGTGTAATTTCCGAGAATGAGGGACAGAAAGTTTGTACTTATTCAGAAGAGTTAAACACTCCTTAGTAAGCTTCAAAGTTGTTTTAAAAGACGCAGAAACCATATTGTCCGCCCTATTATCAAAGGAAATGGAAAAGTCTTCAGCGAAAGCAAGATGGTTAGATACTCTTATCCCTAGGGAGAAAATATATTTGTACATATACTAAAAACCGCGGTAAATTTTGGAGCTATATCGGCATGCCAGTTGGCTCTCGACGGAAAAGGTAACTCAAGGGGCCTAGGGAATTTTAATTCAAGTTGTGTATAATAGGATGCTTGTCTAATGGTGGACGGCAATCAAGGAATTATACTACTTTGTCTGATCGTCCTTTTTTGTCCATTAACTCAGTTCTCTGAGTTTTACGTTAGACACTGAAGCGGTGCTCCTATAGTTGAAAATCTATACAATATCCTTAATCGGTTAGGTAGAGACAAGTTATCACTGTAGGCGCCGCTCTCGCGGGACTTCCGAAAACAGCCGCTAGTTAAGGACAAAGCTCACTTTCGTTACTATCTCTTTGAAATTTATTTATTTTTAATTTGGCAAATGCTTTAATGGTGTGGAACAGCTGTCAAGATTAATTGTTTTGATATATCTGGGTTCACCCTGAAACCATATTGTTTAGCCCATCGTCTCAGCTTGCCTAGAGTTTCTTCCAAAATGGAATTCGCGCTATATGCATATGAAATGAATCCCTTATTTGCATGCGTTATAGGGATCTTTGAGTTTACGCAGGCTTGTTTCCTCTTCAAAGCTCTCTCTCTATGTGTGTATTTGCGGTTTCTGAGGCCGATATCTACATACACCTCGGCCAGTGAGCACTTCTACGGCTCTCTACAAGCGCGCTTGAGTGGACTTTAGGTGAAAAGGAACCCTTTTTAAGCACGAAAGAAGTTCTCTGGGCTTATATTGTTGATTGATAACATTTTCTTCATATTTCTACAGTCTTTGAACATGACTCCTTCGGAATTTGTAGCTTAGTTTATCCCTGCCTAGCCTAAACTAAACAAGAAACCCATAAATTACAAAGCCAAAAACTGCATCAACGACTCATCAAACTTGCACACCGTATAAGTATTCTATTTCAGATGAACAAGGAAGGAATGCCACCATCAGCGTTTCGGACACAAATGTAAAAATGCATATGTATCTATATACAATAGGGTGGTCCTTAAATGTAGGAAGCAGATTTCCTAAGCCGTAACCCTACATCGGTGTCGAAGATACCACAGATAAATTTTGGTCCCGATTGAAGTCGGTTAAGGCGTGTCGCACAGAGGTCAAAGTCCAGATTACCCTATGAAAACGTCTTAACCGACTCAAATCGGGACCAAAATTTATGTGTGATATTCTCGACTTTAGTAGCATAGATTTTGAGTATTAAATGAAAAAAAAATGTAGTTTTTTGAGTCCGTAGAGGCACCTGGCCTTTGTCCCTTTCGTGACACGCCTTAACCGACTTCAATCGGGACCAAAATGTATATGTTTATGTATATGTGGGTATTAGATTAAAAAGAAATTTATTTGAATTTTTTTAGTCTCTATAGAGGAATCTGCACTTTCCCCCCTGTGCAACACGCCTTAACCGTCTCCAATTTGGACCAAAAATTTATGTATATGTGATATCTGTGACCGTGGTATTACCGATTGAGGGGATGAGACGGAAAAAAAATCGTTCATTTGTTTTTTAAGGGTCACCCTAATATACATACATACGTAAATATGAAGCACATATTTATATTAGTTCCTATGAAACTTCGAACCACATACCGCGAGCAGAGCAACCATGCCTTGTGGGCTTCATGCCCGACTAGGCCGTTAGCCGATACATATGTATGTATGTATTTATTCCTATCAACCGATCACTAGGCTAACTGAGCGGCTAACCAACTGCACCACGAACGCCCAACTGACCCAGCAGCGCACGCCAAACAGAGAGGAGCGCTTATTGCAACTGCCGCATGACACCCGCGCGCATGCGACAAGTCCATATTGAGAAACTTTTTTATGTTCGTACTTACTTACTTTTGTTACGTTAATCTGTATGTATGTCTGTAGGTGCAAGTGGGTTGCGCGGTGGCGGCGGGTCCATACTTTTCAACAACTCAAAATTGTGCTTAGTAGTTCCTTAGCTGCTGCTGCTGCTGCGGCTGCGACGCGCATGACAACAACAGTCAGCAGCACTTTTTCGCGCCTCCTCCGCCGGCCCTCCACCCCTACGCCTCATGCACTTATACTTAGTAGTATTTGATCGTATTTCGTCGTCGCCACCATAGCTGTTGTGCTCATTCGTTTGCTCTTTCTTATTGCTGTTGACTCAAACGAACGTTCGTTTGTTGCTGTCTGTTGCTATTGTTGTTGCTGTATTTGTGGAGCAATGCGGAAGTGAAATTAATTTATTGTATTTGCTTTGCTTCGCTTCTGTTTCTGTTTCTGTGGCTGCGGTTATTGTTGTTGTTGTTGTTGTTGCTGCTGTCTGTTGATATTGCTTTAGTACTTGGCGCTTTTCTTTGCTGGCTTTGCCTGAGTTGTGGGCATTGGCCAACAACAGAATCAAAACCAGGAAAGGAAAGAGCAGCAAATCTAGCGGACGCCTGCTACTGCATACATACGTACATACGTACATACATATGTATGACTGAATGCCTATAAAACCCCACCGTGACGTTCGCCTCCACCTCCTCTTCCTCCTGCTGCTGCTTTGGCAGTATTCTAATCGTGCGCTAATTGCGGCGTATTCATTGGACGTCGGCATCAGCGTCGTCGTCGCGCTCAGTGAGCGGAAGGGTTGCATGCGGCGCGCATGGCGATTTCGAGCTTCTACATAAGATGTAGTTGGCAGCTGGCGACTAACCACAAGTGGGCGGTGTTGGCGGCGAGAAGCGCACGATCAGGTGCTTGCGAACCGGCTGACACACACACACACACACTCATGCAAATACTAAGCTAAGTAGTATAAGAAGAAACATTTGTAATTGCGAAAATCAAATGTATGTATAAAAAAAATCGCACGCGAAATTCACGGAAGCAGCAGGAGGAACGCCAGCGAATAATTCGTTATTTTTGATTGCCTTTCCAATAGGAATATGTGTATGTACATACATATTAGGGTGTGTCAAAATGTTCGGACGAATTTTTTTCGACGAATCGCATAGTATTTCCTTTTTTTATAGATAATTCTTAGAGAAAATGTTGAAGAAACTATAAGTCGGAGCTGAGTCTCTAGCCTCATTTTTAAAAGAAATTTTAAATTTTAATTTTTCCCAAAAAATTTTTTTTTTTTCGTTATGTGCAGGTTTTACAAAGTGTTCACTTCTGCTACAACTAATGGATACAAAATGCCTATAAATATATTAGTTTATAAAATTTTTAATGGATTTACCATCCAATTATACAACCTGTGTGTCAAAATTATAAACGCACCAAATAATCACAAGTTTTAACAATGCTTTTTTTTTATTGTTATGGAATATTACTCATTTCTTTTTGTTTAAATATATATTTTACTTTTTAATGAAAACTTATAAATCCAAGTTTCAAACTTATGGACGCGTTTTTTTTTTTGTTAAAATACAAAAACTGTTAATTTTTACTGTTTGTTAATCTTTTAAGTCGTAAATTTAAAAAAATATATACATTAACTTTTTAAAAATGGTTCAAACAAATAAAGCAAATGTAAGAAACTTAAATACAAAAGTAAAAGATTTACGAAAAGGTGAAAAAATATTATCGTGAAAAGGTAATTGTTTCATTTCATTTCTATATTTTTTTTCTTAGAATTATCTGCAGATTCAGGAAATAGCATGCGATTTATTAAAATAAAAAATGACCCAGCCTAATGTAAGTACATATATGTATTTACATGCATACAATTTTCTTATTATTTTTTGGTTTTGCTCCATTAGCGATAAGACTGCAACAGTGCACAGTGCATTCGCTAGCGCTGACATAAGGAAATACTTTTGTGTACATAGGCTCATTCTACATTCATACACACATATTTACATATGTAGCTACATACATATGTACATACAACCCATATTAATGTACACACTCTCTTATGTTTACTTTTTAATTTTTTATTTATTTTTTTTTTATATATTTTTTTGTTGCTTTTTTATATTACCAGAGAATGGCAATTCGCAATTCAGCACTTTATGTCCGCAATAATTGATCGCAAAATATTCGAACAAGTAGTGATCGTTGGCGCTTGTTTTGCGGCAGTGGCAGTGAGTGTGTTGCTTTTGCTATTTGTGCCGAATTTATTTTCTTGATTTTCTCGCCTTATTAAGCATTGCCGTCATAAGATGTTAGGTGGTATGTCATACATACAAATCAGGGAGGAAATTATAGTCGTATGTACTACTTTTTTTGTATTTTTTCATTTTTGTTTTTGTTTTTTTTTGCGATGAAAATGATAAAATTCTAATCAATATTTCGCAGGTAGTATTTTTAGCACTGACTAGACGAAAATATTTATGCAATTGTTAGTTGAAGCGCAGGAAAGTACAAATGTACATTAGGGTGCATCACCGAAGTAGGTTGCGGTGTTTCCACCAGAACAATAAAATTTATTATTTTTTAAGACCTCGTCTAAAATATTTCGGAAAAATATCATGAATTACCTGAGCTAGACCGATTTGAAAATACATACCTGCAAAAATCTAATTATTTTGAGTTTGTTCATAAAATTTTTCAGCATTTTTATGTAGACCTTTGAAGTTTAAACTCTACTATCATCTTTTGATTTTCTTTTAAATTTTTTTTTAACTAATTTTATTAAAATATCAAAAAACTAGATTTTTGGAGGTGTTTTCAAATAGAACCACCACACGTAAATTTTAATATTTTTTCGAAATATTTGTATATTTCCGATGGAAAAACAATACCGATTTTTTTTCCAGTGGATAGTGATGCACTCTAATGTACGTACACACATATGTATTTCCAGACGTCTATGACATTACGCTGTGTCACTTAATGTAATTGCAAAAAAAAACTACGAAATATTAAAAACAAAGTTTTCGGCAATTTGTAAAAAAATGCTAGGAGAAGCTAAGAAGTCTAATTTTACATTTGAGCAATAATTAAAAAAAAAAAGTTTTCAGCGTATATTAATGAGAGTGATAGCTTGTTTAAGATATTAGTGCGAATTTAATAGTTGTATATAATTAAAATTTATTCATATGAAATAGGTTATAAAATAAATGTACAAAAGCACTTTGATAAGTCTACCAAATAAGATTTACATAGCAATTCTGGCTAAGATAGTTGATATTCTTTTGGAAAACAACTCAAAGATAGTAGACAAGATAGTTTGAAAGATTTCGTTTATTATAGAACGAAAGTCTTACACAAAAAGCTCCCTTGCCAACTTTCATGGCGACGAGCTTTTTTTGTCAAAGGACACTCTTATATCATTTTACTCACACTGCTTCAACAGTCGCAACGACCGAGTGTAGAAAGCATTGGCGTTCTCGTCCTCGCGTAGCTGAATTTTTTAAATTTTGTTTTAATTTCTTTTGACTTCATTTTGTTTTTATTTTTAGATTTTGCTTTAATATAAAAATATATATTTTTTAATTACTTTTGATTTTTAGAAACTTATTTTACATATTTTTAGTTTTCTTTTATTTATTCTTTTTTAGTTAAATATTTTGATTTTATCGTTAAAAAAAAAATTTTTTTTAAATCTCACATTTGTTTTTGAAACATGTTTTTCCTTTGACTAAACTTTTTTTAAATTTAACTTCCCTTTTATTTTTAGATTTTATCGTTTTAAAAAGAATGTTTTCCTTCTAATTTTTAGAATATATGTATTATTTTAAAACCGAAAATATTTTTTTAAATTTTATAAGATTTTTAAGAACTGACTTTATTTTTCCTATTTCTTAATTATTTTTTTTCAATTCCGTTTAAATTTCATTTAATTTTTAGATTTAATCATTTTAAAAAGAATTATTTTCCTTTAATTTTTACAATATACTATTTTAAGAACAAGATACTTTCTTTAATACATTTTGAATTTTTAGGAACTTGTGTAATTTTTTCTATTTTTTTTTTTAATTAAAATTTTTTACTTTTATTTAATTTTAGATACGTAGATGACATCATATGTCTTATAACAAAGAAAAATGAAGGACAAATATTGGAATACCTCAACAAACAGCACAGCAATATAAAATTCACAATGGAACAAGAAATGCAAGGAAAGCTAAATTACTTAGATCTGACGATAAAAATAAATAAAAGCACCAGCAGTCTGCAATATGAAATTTTTAGGAAGCCCACAGCCACAGATACAATAATACATAATACATCGAACCATCCTCATCAGCATAAAAAAGCCGCTTTTAGACAGATGATCAATAGAATTGAGCGAATACCACTAACAAAAGAAGGATACAACAAAGAACTGAACGCAATATATGCCATAGCGGCTAATAACGGATACAAAAGAGATCTGGTAGAAGAAATCCGAAGGGAACACAAAAACAAAAAGCCAAACAAAGAAGAAAACAATAACAAAAATTGGGCGGTATTAACCTATACTGGAAAGTCAACGTACAAACTTGCAAAGCTGTTCCAGAAACACAACCTTCGCACATCATTCAGAACAAATAACAACGTGGGACGGATACTACGGAACACCACAAATCAAGAAGATCCATTGGATAAACAAGGAGTCTATAAACTAACTTGCAAATGCCAGCATAGTTACATAGGTCAAACAGGACGTAAAATAAAAACAAGATTCCGCGAGCATATAAGAGACTATAACAAAAAGACACAGAAACCGAGCGCAATACCAGAGTCAAATTTTGCTAACCACATGTTTAACAACAAATGTTCACCAACGCAAATAAGAAAGGCAGCGAAACTACTGCATGTACAACATAAAGGCCAACGACTAAACGTCCTAGAAAATATGGAAATATACAAACTAAAAACCTTCGACGGCAAAATTATAAACGAACAAACAAATACCGCATCGGATGTTATATTCGAACCCTTAAAATTGATTTACGAAAAAAAGAAAAATGACAACAAAACAACAGGCATGGACACTCCGAACACACCAAAAAGCACCACCAGGGCAAAAATCACTGACTTTTACCTACCTGTAGGCAAAACCCATACAGCGACAACATAATGCATGTTAATATCGAAACAGCGAAGATGAACCTATTACCTGCTTCAAAAAAATGGGCACCATGGCATATCTAGTAATTAATCATCGACGAAAATCACATTACCTAAGATAAATGAACATAAATTAGGGACAAATCTCGAACCAGACAGAACGAAAAATGACACTGAAGATGGCACAACGCCGAAACCGGTTTGTCTGCAAACCAAACTTGACAAGGGATGACGGAAATTCGTTCCAAAATAAATTATTTTTTCTTATTTCACTCAAATTTCTTTTAATTTTAGATTTTTTTGTTTTAAAGGCAACAGGTTTTTTTTAATATCTTTCAATTTTAAGAAACATTTATTTTTTCTTTTTTTAATTAACACATTTTTTTTTAATTGGTTTAAAATAAAAATTATGTACATATACAATGTAGTTTCTTAGTTTCATTTAAAGTCAGAAAAGAACTTTCAAGATAGTGGCCAGAATTGACAATTGTCATATAAAATACTTTTGTCTTTCGAAAGACTGTGGTGAGTTGAAGGACAGTTGCCAGAATTGCTCTGTTAATTTCTTAACAAAGCCTCCAAATATATTGTCTCTTCCAAATCTGTGTTAGGTTTTTTCATGGTCTTAAATATACAGCAGTCTCTGTGATGAGCTTTTCACTCGAACCTGGGGACACGAACTTCGATACGATACGATACCATATTGATACCATATTAATACTTTTGCCATCGATACCGATATATTTCAAATATTATGATTTTCAAGCCCCTTTCATTTCGCACAGAAAGGTATCACTTGACCGATTGTGCGATGTGGCGTATGAGCAACATTATTTTTTATTCAAGTTAAATAATGGTGTTTTCGTTTCTACACAAAAATGTCGCCTTTTAATTGCCCCTTTCGCTTTTCGTGTTCGATTCTTATAATGACACACTATTGTAAGGCAGAAAAAAAAAACGCGGAGATGGTTGCGCTCAAAATCAGATGGCTGCTTAAAACGTCAATATTATGAAATGCGTGAGCTAGACAAAGACAGGAAGGCAAAAACATGCCCTTTTACATGGATGAGTGTAACATAAAACACATTTTGCACCGTGGAATGGCCTTAAAAAAATATTTTTAAAACAAGCTTTCCAATGTGAACCAAATTAGACTATATATACGGGGCTTTCAATATATCTCGCCCTTTCATTTGGCATTGTCATCCAGCTCATCGGGAAGTTGATTAAAAAATTGATTGCGAGATTTGACCCAAACAAACATGAGCTTGTGAAATACTATATATATGAATTCATACTCAGGATAAGAAAGAAAATACTTCCACGCCCATCGACAATTACCTAAGTTTATTTTTGTTTTTACTGAGAAACGGCTGCCCTGTACTCTCGTCGCTAATCTTCATAGGTGTTGAGATTCCTTTGAAGGACATAGTTAAGAAGGCCAACATTGCATTATACGCATACATATGTATATGAGCAAACCTCATGAGTTGTTTTTTTTTAGGGTCACTCCCTTCTTTCGGCAGAACGAAAAACGCTAAAACATTCTTCTTGCATATATCTCAATCAATGGAGTTCCAGAAACAAGTACAATAAAAAGTAAATCAAGTAAATATTTGAACAATTAAAATGTTGTACTGTGTAAAAATCTTAAATGCAAATATTTAATCACTTTTAAATGATATGGCTTTTAAGTTAAGGCCTGCGAGTAAATGTGTTAGATGACGGGGCGTATACGTTACATGCATACGCAACTACAGGTATATGAGCATGAGTGGTTATTTTTACATTCTTTTAGTATGTATGCATATCTTTTTTAAGTTTTCATTTAAATACAATTTCGCGATGGAGTCTTGTTCTTCATACAAGACTGAAAATAATTAATTTTCTAAGATAGGCGACCCACCATTTTCGTCCAAAAACACGTTTTTGTCGAAAAATGTAACAACTCGTGAGATTTGCTAATATCCTTACACTTCTGTAGACTAAGGAGTATAGTGCTATGGAAGACTCAGCGGTTTGGCTAAGCATCTATACTTCACACTGTGGATCTTGTGATCAAGAAATCGATTACTTCACTCCTGAACCCATCTTCGACAGGCTCTTCAAGACGATAATCCCAGCCAAGAAGAGAGTAGCAAACACTGAGATCATGTAGAAGGGGCAGTTAAATTTTTACACGAACGGATCTAAGCTAGACAATAGGATTGGCTATGGAGCGTCTATCTAGCAGAAGTTCTAACTATAAAGGTGGCTGTTTACCTAAAAAAATAGAAAACGCGCCGTAACGAAGACTACGATAAATATCTTCTCGGATAGCTAGGCGGCCATCAAATCAATGAATGCGATAATGATAAGATCCAAGGTTGCACAGAAGGTTGCCGGGACATAGAGTTATTGCAGGAAATTGCAAAAAAAAAATCAGAAGCACTGCTTAGCCTCCCTAGAGAGGACATTTCAAAGGTCCATGGGCCTGTTCAACCGGGCATTGGCACTCTTCGAGACTAGGAGTTTCCTCCCATGAATTTTGCATAGAAGTTGTAGAGATGAGGAAGAGGATGAAACAGTCGAACACTTCTTCAGCAGTTGCCCAGCTTTAGATCTCTCACGGAATTATACGGTGTTGGAATAAGTCATATCCTACGCTTCATGGTAGCTTCAAAATGGTTCTAGGAAATATAGTCAATTAGGTTTCTGTGTTTCACAGCGGTATCACAATGAATCGCTAATTGCATCGTAATGTGTTTCCCGAGAGTTTTATGTTTTAACGAATGCAGCCCTGGGCATACAAACATACAGGAAATAAGGTACCGTTTCCTTGCTTTCCCCATCCAGCAGCTGCGGCATATATCGTTATATGGAAGTTCGATTCTATAGACATGCTTTCGTAGTGGCCTTGGCCTGTGGCCGGTGATAGTCGCTACAAACCTAAATACATCTACCCTTATACTATTTAGCAGCTCTGCTGCTTTTGCCCTTGCCAAAGCTCATGTGCTATCTTGCAAGGCTGAATCTATGACCACCTCCTCCTTGCCGTTTATCGGAATATGATAGTGTACTTCTGCTTGGATTTGTCTGATGGGGTATCTCAGTACCACCGCTTCCGATTCATCCAAGCAAGCTCCCGCCTTGGCCAATTCGTCTGTTCTCTCGTCGCCTTCAAAATTCCTATGGCCGGCAAGCGGGACAAGAGAAATAGATATTGACTGAGATGCCGAGCGTAGCTGCATCTTTCATCAGAGTAAATCACTGCTTTTACTTTTCTAGTAGCACTGTTATTTAGTAACCTCATATATGACCAGGACTTCGACCTGAAATATGCTGACATTGTTCGCCAGCCGCAGGGACCGATTAGCACCAAAGCTCCTCGGAATAGACTCCTACCCCACACCGCAGTCCATCTTGGAATCATCTGTGTAGTTACAGATAGCTTCCTTGTCATCTGCTTGGCCCCTTTCACGTTCCCTTCTGGATGGAAACCGCACCAGTACATTCAAGCCAAAATCCTGGCTCGATACTATGTAGTCCGTAGTGATATTTTCTATCGGATCAATGCTTAAGATTGAGCTATGCCTAAATGTTTTCTTTTTCCACAGCTCCGACTCCCTGGATCTTAATGCTAAGTACATCGCAGCTTCCGTTAAGTATAGATCAACCGGAATTATATTGAGGACGACATTCAGTGCCTCTTAGAGGGAGGGTCACAATGCCCCAGTGTTCCTCGAACAGGAGCTCTTTGTAAGCTACTTAATAATAATAATAATATCCCAACTGTTTTTACCCTCCATTCCCGCCCATCCGCACGAGGGGCGCAGTCCGCATGACGTACGGAACCAATATTTAAAATTTTTGTGCCGAGTCACGATAGGCAGGAGTTTTTTAAGTGTCGAGATCTAAAACTGTTCAGATACAGAACTAAATTCATCAGCTGATTTTATGTATTTATGTCAATAGTTCACTTATTGAGAGAGGAGAGTATCGCTTTCTTAATGCTGAAAAGCGGATCTGATATATCAAACGTGCTGGAATGAGAGTTAAAATCCTGGCATAAGCAACGGNTTAAGTGGCCACCAAACTAGGGCGCTGTAGGTAGGGATATAAGGCCGATCCTATAGCGGTGTGCATCCACATCACAAGTTTTGATTTTAATCCCCAGTTTCTACTTAAGACCCTTTTACAAGTATAGTATGCGATATAGGACCTCTCTTTATGTTCCACAACACGAAGTTTCTAGTTTAGTTTGTTAGGGGCATTGAAGTCTAAATTGCGATATCTTATTTCTAATTGTAAGCAATAAAAACTCGGTTCTGCTTCGTTAAGGTTATGGCCACTACTTTTAGCCCATGTACATATGTAATTTACCCATTGCCTCTTCTAGAATTTCACTAAAACCTTTAGTGCTAAACCGAGTTTCAAAAAGCACTAGAGTACCCTAGTGTAAGCAAAATCGGTGGATGAGTGTTTTTCTTGAACTAACCCTATGTCTTTTCTTGCGCTAAATGTCAGATTTCGTTATGTACTGTACTGTTCTACACTTTCGGTGCACTCATCGAACTGACCTAATACTAATGTGATTGTACTAATCATATTAGCTTTGTAATGTAAATTTAACATTCGATACGATACAAGGATTCCAAAAAATATCGTTTTAAAACTATCGAGTAAAAAATATCGGTATCGAATGAAAAAAGTAACGATATGGTATCGCATCCTATCGAAATTCGTGTCCCTAACGCCCTATGGAGTACGGTATGCTCACATACCTAATTATTAAACTATCTCAGCCTTTTACCTGACTTATTCTATTTTCCAGCATAGAGCATATCCAACTAACTACACCGCCGTCCACAACAACCTCCGTAAGTCATTGGACGATGGTGTCGACTTCAATGTTGTTGAAAGCGCCCTCTATATGCAGGAAAGCTGCTAAAGTACATATATTGCTTGAAGTGTAGTGATTTTTCGACAAATCCCACCACATCATTCATTTAGGCACGGAACTGAGAATTTCTCTAATCACTGATCCTATTTTGAAGTGCTTGATTTCATAATAAATGCATAGGTACCTATATTAATACAATTTATATAACTTTTTTTTTGAGTATTCTCTAATGAAATATTTTTTATACTAAAAAACAATAATCTGCTAATGTGATATTGTTGAAAAATCATTCAAATTCTTACCTTAGTCTCCAATAAGTGTCTTCCGCTTTTCTAATATCGCCAACAACTTTTTGTAATGG
>NW_016170223.1:0-2123 GCF_001687245.7 Rhagoletis zephyria
GAATTCCAAAGAAGCACCAAACACCGACACAAGCACTAAACAAAAAAAAATTGCGTTTTAATTCCCTAAAAGCCCTAAATTTGTTGCGCAAGGCACAAAGTTGGCAATAGTGATATAAATGTCCAAATTTGCTCATATAAAAACATGGACAGAGAGTCAGCACCTGCTTAAAGAGCGTAAGCATTGTATGCGTATTATTCTTTTGAAATCAAAAAATATTTAGAGGTCGCTCAAAGCGCCCAAAGTTTTCCATGTATTTTATATGGGGGAAACAACTTTTTCAATAAAAAATTGCTAGTATTAAAAATGGTTAAATAAGCAATTGGGTATTATTATTGAAAGTCTCTTGAAGAGAATCAGAGTTTTCCAACGACTGATGTTTATTGATATTCAAGAATCTATAACACTTCTACGAAAAGTTGTTTATCCCATATAAAAATACATGGACAACTTTGAGCGACCTCTAAATATTTTTTGATTTCAAAATAAAAAAAATAAGGGGTATACTTTTTTCGATATAGAACAATCCTGGGGGGTGAGAGCATTACAATTCCGACTTTACTGGACCACCCTATGCGAAAGCGTAACAAAGTGAACGCAACATAATTCAAACGTAATTGGCACACCACCACAATCACATTTTCAGCTCGCATTTATTTGGGGTAGTGATCACATCCAGGGTTGCCGTTTTGGGCTTTACCTACCAAAATTGGTAGGTTTTTTTCTCGTTGGTAGGGTGGTAGGACGCTTAAAATTTTGGTAGGTTTCTTTGCTTATAAAACAGAAAAAATCTCTGATTTGTTGTAGTATGTCACTTTGTTAGCACTGTAGTAGGCTTGCCAAATGGGGACAAAATCTGTTTTACCCTCATTCTGTTTCTTGGATGGGTCCAACTGTTTGAAAAATACCTTAAAAAACTCGTTGCTTACTGGCATATGCAGAATTTCATCAATTACCTTCGGCGATTCTCTGAACTCAGTATACGCTATAAAAAATTGCATCCACTGGGTATCTAAAGGGATATCAAGTGATTGAATGGACAGGCGTAAAGGCAGGTTTTTAAATCATATATTTTTCTTTGATATGCAGTGGCGAATGGATAATAGATTCAAGAATGGCAAGGTTGTTAAAATATTAAAAATGGCACTAGAAGAGCGATTCAAATGCATACTACATTACAAATGTACGTGTTTACAGAATATGTTATGTTTTATCACACACGAAAATTAAAAAAAAAAAAAACCACTTATTGTTTCCGGTAAATTGGAGGATCTCCTTGACCCGGGCATTTGGCAAGCCTAACCGTGCGATTTTTCACGTCATTTACTCCGAAGGCTTTATTAGAACTATAAACTATGGGAATTGTTTGCCATTTTTTGGAGTTTTGGCAATTTATTCGAAATTTTGAGCGCGTAGAAGTCAAACGGATCTCAGATTCGGGTTCAAAGGGTCGAATTATTTGTCGGTATGTAGGTCTGGTTAAAGGTTAGGTTAGGTTACACTGGCCGGCTGTTGCGCCTTACATAGACCCGTTGGTCCTTTGTAGTGCCAGATGGAGGTCCGTTTTACTGCGGTCTAAAGTAGTCGTCGTATAGGACGTCAACGCTTTTTGCGAAGTTCAAGAGTGCCTTAATATCCAGTTTTGAAACCTCCTCTAGTCCCTTAAACTGCGAAGCTCCGAGATAACTAAGACGATTTCTAGCTAAGGCCGGACAGAAACAGAGGAGGTGTTCTAACGTCTCACTCATGCCTTCCTCCCTGCACTTCCTGCATGCGTCACTGTTACTAATGCCCATTCTGCTTGCGTGGGATGCCAGTAGGTTGTGGCCCGTCATTAGGCCGACAACTGTCCTGCAATCCCTACGTGACCGTGTAAGCAAGAAATGGGTGTTTCCTTTGCTGCTATTGCACATGATCTTGGTGGTTTTGCATGTCGCTAATGCGTTCCATCTCCCCCTGATCCGGCACCCAGCTCTTTCGGAAATTTCATTGTAGATCGTTTTTAGCGACTTTTGTATTTCCCGTACTGGTTCGCTAGCAAGACGGATGGCACTTTTGGCAATCTCATCAGCTATTTCGTTGCCTAAAATGCCCTTGTGGCCTGGAACCCAGTATATATGCAG
>NW_016170223.1:5575-13689 GCF_001687245.7 Rhagoletis zephyria
TTTGTTTACGCGCTGGATCACGCCACTTTGCCGTTGCCTGGATTGCTGATGCTGTGCCTTTGTTTGTGCGTTGGTGTGTATGTATATATGTATATACGTTTGTATGTATGTCGCTGTTGTGTTTGGTCGGTTTTTATGCATTCCTTTTCCACGCATGTTTGTTTACGCGCACACAGTACGCGTATCTCAGTACTCTGGGACTAAGAGGCTAAATCTGCCTTTACAAGGTCGATTTCTATCGACTGGAAAATCAACTAGCCAAAGCATTTACATTTTACGGTTGAGTTGTCATTTGCACGGGTCGGTTTTGGTTGAGCGACAAAAATCAACTAGAAAATCAACCCGTGTAAAGGCAGCTTAATCCAGCAAGCAATTATCATTAAAGCTAAAACGTCTTAATTAAAATTAATAAAAAGCTATTTCTTTCTTTCTTTACCGTGACAATTGTTACCTCGGTGGGCAACGACGCAATCACAAAACTTTAGACAGAGCAATCTTTTTCGATCGGGTTCAAATCGGGCGATCACAATCCCTATGGCCTATTCACGATGGCAATCTTGGTTCACTTTTCAGTCACTCAATCAACTACTGCTCTGAAGAGAAAATGACCTCACGCGAGAGAAGTTGTTTTGTCAAAAGTCCACAGATTTGTTGATGCAACAAAACGGAGCACAATTTCATTTGAGCGTAGTAGAGGAGTAGGTTTCAAATTATTTCGACAAAATGGAACAATTCTACTCCTATCGGAGCAAAGTCCGAACGATGGCTTATTGTGTATATGAGGCGCACTCTTTTTTTTGGTGCACAAAGTCAATCTTACCGCAGCCGTTCTGCGATGAACATTTGTTCATAATTTTTCATACCCTTCCTCCCGTAAACTGTTTTTCCCTTTCTCTAGTCCGCGCTCGCACTTTGACTGCTTTCCGGGCTAAAAAAGTGCCCACCTTTGGCCTAAGCGATTTTGGCCGAGTTCAACAAAGCACGCCAGGCGTTCTCTTCTGTAACAACTAACGCCAATTGGAAATGCCAAGAAAGCCAGAACCTTCCACTTAGGCTTAAATTAAAACTATAACAGACAGACAGAAAACTAGAATCTCATTCTTACGATTCCGTTGAAAAGATTTTAAAATATTTTTATGCAAATTTTTTAAGCTTAAACCGTTTTGTCATTTGAGGAGATTTTTTCAAAAAAAATCTTTAAGAAACTATTTTTATTCATAAAAAACTCCATTTTTCGAGGTATTTTCAAATGGGTCCAGCTCACTTAAATCTTAATATTTTTCCGAAATATTTTGGTGGACGTCTTAAAATATATTAGATTTTATAATTCCAATGGAAAAATAGTACCTTTTTTTTTGTATGGGGAGTGATGCAGTCTAATGTACATACATATACATATAGTAATTTAGCCTCATTTCATGGCTTGGATGCATTTACCCGCGATGTGCACACTGCAAGTATCAACACAAAATGAGGTTGTTGTTTATGTTTTCAATGCGATGCTCGAAAACCACGCTACACACGGCGAGCATGCTCGCTGAAAATCAAATTTTTTTTATTTTTTGCAGGCATGCTCGTGAACTGCCGAACATGCACCGCAAGCCGAGCATGTGCGCGGATATGTTCATCGTGTGTAGCCACTGTAAATAAGATTTTTTCGAATAGATCGGTCCCTGACCCACTTAACGGAAAAAATTTATCCTGTATGCTAATATAGGCAAAACGCTACCTACGTACCAAATGCAGCTTTTTAGCGTAGCTCGACCCCTTCGCCACCACAAAAATTAAAAATTTGTGCACTCCTCTTTCTAAACACCTTTCCAATAACGCAGCAACCATTCGAATCGGTTTGAAACATAGGAGAAAATTGTTCCCAATTGATTCATGCTCACAATGAATTTCACAATTAGCCGAAATTTTCCAAGCTTCAGAATGAATTTTCCACATTTACATCGTCCAAAATCATCAAATCATTCGATAGAATGCAAAATTTCGTCGAAAAAATTCAAATTTTTCGCGTTCTTCCGGATTTTTCCGAGTTTTCCACTAAGAATTTTATATTTTTCCATTCGAAAAACATTCCGAATTCCGATTGCACACAAAATTCCATACGAAAAAATCAATTTTCGATTTTTCCAATTTCACAACTTTTCCTGAAGGTTTTCCCAAAATTTTCTTTCGTAAGAACCTTCTCCTTTCAGTTACGAATAACTAAAAAAAAGTTTAGCCAAATCGGCCCAACCGTTCTCAATAGATGAATTACATTTTCCACACCAGTTATTTATATAAAGATATTTAAAAAGCTTATGAAGTAAGATTTCGAGATCGATCTTGAAGCATTGTTTTTTTTTTTTAGTGTGGCTGTTAGCAAGGCGAATTAATATAAGGTGATAGCAGGAGTACAAAAACAAAAATTTACATGTATTTTGTTTTTGCTTTGGCGGCATAAACTGTCAAAATCTGTAAGAGTGTGTGTAGAAATTCAAAAAAAATTTTTCAATTTGATATCAGAAGCCGTGCGGCGAAACACATATACAAAATCAGCTGAGCTAGTAACACCACCTTATCCCCGCAGTGAAAACCCAAACCAGTTAGAACTTAAGCGTTCAGCGACATCTGCCTTTGAATTGCCAAAGCCTAAAATAAAAGGCAATTAATTGCTTTTCTTACAAATGTCGGCTGTGGCGTCACGTGAAGACTGTTGGTTCTGGTTCTGGGATCGCAGGTTCGAGGCCGCTTGGATGTTGTTAAGATTTTTAAAGTTAGATCAATGTAAGTACGAATAATTATTTCAATTTAAATATAAATAACAAACTTAAAAATGTAGTTACATTACAAAAAAAAAGAAACAAATATATGGGGAGAAATACTTGTGCCATAAAAAAAAAGATTACAAAAAATATATTTTTTTTTAAATTAAAATTAAGAATAATAAAAAAACCCTAAATAAAAAATATAAATAAAAGAAATATTATAAAAAAATAAAAATAAAAAATATAAAAAAAATTTCCCTGGGCCCGGGCTTGAACCTGGTACCTCAGGCATACCACGCGAGTGCTTTGCTCCGTCGGCCATTGCGACTGTTGGAGTGCCGCGAGCAAAAAGGCATACTAATGCTTTTCATAGGGGATGAATTGGCAGACTATCTCAACTGGTATGATGCTACTAGTATTTCTACTAGTAGATGCTGATGCATAGCCTGACAATTGACATCTCGTAGGACATCGCAATGTTAAAAATACCAGTCGCTAACATTGAAAAAGGATAGAACGTGAACTAGTTGGGCTGAAACGCAAACTGGTAGAATTCTAGTTCACAACTAGTAGCTTTCCCTGCAGGGATATTAATTCGCCTTGGCTGTTAGTCTTTCGAAGGTAATTAGAAAACATGAAAAGTACCGGCTTTCTTTTCGAAATTTAATTTATAATCTTATAACTGGAGTCTCCTATGGAAAGGGTGCCCGCAAACGTGTATTAATTCAATATTCAAATACCGTATATTTATCTAATTTGAAAAAAACTCCCTACTATACAAATATGTACTGCAGTATTAACTAATATTTTCAACTGTTGTGAGAGGGAGTAAAAACACAAAAATACTTGTAAGGCGCAGCGAGGCACGCCAGGTTGTTGCTAGTATTTAATAATGAAATTAAATTAAAATTTTCAAATAGGTGGCAACCTTCCAAAAAATATTTTCGGCTGTAACGTAGCGTTATCGCTTTTGTTTAATTAATTAATTAATCCCAACGGTTTTTTACACCCCATTCCCTCCCAACCAACACGAGGGGCGCAGTCTGCATGACGTACGGAACTTTTTTTTTGTTTTTTGGTGCCGAGTAGTGGAAACAGGAGTTTGTTAAGTGTCGATATTTAAAACTATTCAGCTACAGAATTAAATTCATCAGCTGATTGGATATGCTAGGGATAGTATTTAAATTATTGTGAGTAGAAATTGTAGTTTTTTTATAGTAAAAATCTAGTCCGATATGTCAAACGTGCTGGAATGAGAGTTAAAATCTTGACATAAACAACGGAAGATTCGTTTAGTTCAAAATTAATTTTGCATGGCTTCAAAAACAGAGGTCGAAAGTGTCTTGACACTCGAGAGGGAACATTAAAATTTACCTCAGCCAGGAGGGCCGGGTTATTAATCAATAAATTTTACAATAAATATTATATCTAGCATTTCTCTACGACTTCCGAGTGTAGGCAAATTTATGAGCTTTAGACGACTTGTGTAAGGCGGGAGATTGTAATCTGAATCCCAGTTAGAATTACGCAATGCAAAAAGCAAGAATTGTTTTTGAATTGATTCAATCCTTTCTGAATGAACCTGGTAGCGGGGATTCCAAACAATAGATCTATATTCTAGTATAGGTCTAACTACTAAAGTGTTAAAAAGCGCTTTTTTAACATAAGGTTTTTTGAACTCTTTTGACCATCGCTTTACAAATGCAAAAACGCCTTTAGCTTTATTGACTGTGAAAGCATAAACAGACGGCAGCGTTGATCCGGATCAACTCGGGAATTTACTCCAGTTGATCCGGATTAAGTCCGAGTTAGTCCGGATCAACGCTGCCGTCTGTTTAAGCTTTAACATTAATATGATGGTTGAAATTGAGTTTGGAATCCATTGTGATACCAAGATCGACAAAATTGGATACCTGCTCCAGATTATAATTTGATATTGAATAAACAGCTGGTTGAACTGCCCTTCAAGGGAAACACATAACTTTACATTTTTTAAGGTTTAGTGGCATATAGTTTGCATTACACCAACTAACCACGTAGCTCAGATCTGCTTTTAACAAAGACCTTCCTGCGATAGAGGGCAATGTTTTAAAAAGTTTAACATCATCGGCATACATTAAAATTTTTGAATGTTTTATTATAGAGGAAATATCATTATTGAATATCAGGAACAGAATCGGACCAAGGTGGATTCCCTGAGGAACTTCTAAAGAAACTTTAATGATATTGGAAGAACAATTATTAAAAATAGCTCTTTGTGTTCCTTCGGAGAGGTAAGAAGAGATCCATAAAAGAAAACTGAGCTGAAAGCCGATTAGGTCGAGTTTCTGGATGAGTAACGAGTGACATACTCTGTCAAAAGCTTTACTGAAATCGGTGTATATTACGTTGGTATGAGCATTTTCTCTAAAACCGTTTAAGACATGAGTTGTAAACTCCAATAAATTAGTGACAGTAGATTTTCCTTTTAGAAAACCCGTGTTGAGATTGTGAAATTGAAGAAGATATAGAAAACGTCAGCTGATTAACAATAATTGCTTCGAATAATTTGGGGATAGCGAAGAGTTTCGCTATGCCTCGATAGTTTTCTATAGAGGACCTACTGCCGTTTTTGTCAAGTCGTATTACGAAAGACTCCTTCCAGGCTGACGGAAAAACGCCATGTTTTAGTGCCAAATTAAACAGAATTGTTAAAGGTTCGCATATGTTCTCAGCAGGCCTAAATGACGCTTTTAAAGTTTTTAAATAGTGTAAAACTTCATCGGAAGATATTACTGGAATATAAGCAGAGTGCACTTATGGGGAAGTCTACAGAATAATTGGACCTAAATAACTGGACAAACATGTTGGTAATGAGTTGGCTGTCGCTAGACACAGTGTTGCGATAATGCGTAGTGGGCGGAAAACCATGTACTTTACGCTTTGAATTTACGAAACCATAAAATGATTTAGGATTGTTAATTAAATTCTTCTTAATTTTACATAAATACGACTTATAACATTTCTTATTTAATGCAAGGTAGTTATGCTGCAAAACTGAGTACTTTACGTAATCATTCTGTAACCCCGTTCTTTTATACAGTTTAAAAGAATGTGACTTTTAATTTTTCAATTTTTTAAGCTCTTTAGTGAACCATAATTGTATTGGTTCTTCATGAACAATATCATGTTTTAGCACATACTTTCGAAACAAATTGAAAACAGTATCATTAAAATGCTCAACGCTACGCTCCACGTCATCTCTATATATTGGCCAAGATAACTTTTAAAGTTCTTTGTTAATTTTCCTGAAATTTGCTTTCGCAAAAACATATCTAGTACTTGAACTATACGACCTATTATTATGTACTTCATTTATGATTTCGTAGCTTAACTCAATAGCGGGATGGTACGCATCCTCTGGCAAAACTAGTAGATCACACCGATTAATAGAGGCCTTCGGAACATCATCAACGTAAACAAGATCCAAGACCTTTCCAAACTTATTTTGACATATATCTATTTGTTTAAGGCAAAGCTCAGCCATTTCCTCCAGAAATACATTGTAACTATCTCTATATGAAACTGGTACAACATCGGTGTCAATGATGTTCCATGAAATATGTGGCAGATTTAAATTTCCCAAAACAATCATAGAATCGGATGCAGTAAGCATTGCATTTACGGTCTCAAGTAAAGAAACTAGCTGCATGTATACTGATACGGCAGAATTAGGAGGGATGTAGCGAAGACCTAAATAAACATAACTCTTTCCAGCCTGTACACGTATACATTTAAATTCGGTATATTCAATGACAGGAACACTAACTTCCTCGGATGGTATCGATGAATGCACCGCAAAAAGAACACCACCGCCGATTCTGCGGCGGTCGCTCCTGTGTATTTTATTATCATTTGGAAGAGTTTCGGAATTAAAACTATGAGGTTTGAGCCATGTTTTGGTCAAGGAAATAATATTATAATTGCAGTCAAAAGTTTTTAAATATAAGTAAGTTAATTTTGCATTCAAGCCTCCAACGGTTTGATAGTAAATACTTAAATTAGACTTGCGAGTGAGTTTTTTGGATCAGAATTAAGATTAGAAATTTTAGCTACGTTGTTATTACTTTTATTGGGTTTATACTCAAATCCGCGAACTAGTCAAAATCTTCGGCAGCTCCATCAATTTTAAAAGATGAAATATCGTGATCGTATTAAAATTAAATTTACGAATAAATACTTCTTTAGTTCTAATTTTAGTCGATATGTATGACTTTATATCATCCGAAGAAGTGTCTTTAGCAAATCTAGAGACAAAGATTGATCTACTCGGAGGAATTACAGCCACATTTTTCGTAATGATGTCTGAAATGGGCTATTCTGAGTTATTCGGAGGAACTAAGTTAGAGAGTGCAGCTTCAGATTTTGATGGCAACACTGTTAAATCAACGGTTTGATTGACGTTATTATTTTTAGATGTAGACCTAGTGGATATGGCTTTAGATAGCGGAGGCTCCATTGCCCGAGGGCATGGAGAAGAAAGATTATTCATTTCCAAGGACTGGGATGGAGGATTTTTCTGAGTAGATTCAGTGGCAATCTTTTTAGGTGGACTACTAACACGCCTACATTTATTTTCTCGGCTATCCTCAGAGTGTTGAGGGTTGTCGAGACATGTGAAAGACTTAAACATTTTTTCATAATGCCTAAATTTCTCAACAAGCACCCACAGATCCTTCCCGATCTCAGAAAACCCATTTCTGGACTGCCTAAAGAATTTAAATAAATGAACTTCGGTTGATCTACATTTTTGACAAGACCCTTTCCGTCATTAATAGCGTCTAACACCCTACCGCTCAAACCAACACATTACCAGCGTGACATATAGGGGTCGCTTTTGGTGTAAATACAAGACATGTTTAAATTGATATTTATTTAGAGATTTTAGAAGCATAAAGCTAACAAGTTTTGAAAACTATGTATCAATTAGAGAACCAATAAGCTGGTTACAGGGTTGAGCACGCTGCACTAAATCGAGATTTTCACTACCACTAGGGCTTCAGTGATAGTGCATTTCAAATTTCACTACCACTACATGCACTCTAAATACGGCATGTAATAATGCTGTCTTAATTCTCGTATTTTTTCGATGTAATATTACGAATGTTTCGTATATTCACGCATTAAATGTGCTTTTTCACTGTTAACATATCCATTTGACAGAGCTACGAACATTTACATAGCAAGAACAAACACCATTCCCGAAATTACAAAACACGTTTGCAAAACTTAATAAATAATATTAAAAAAACTTTTTAATATACAACGCTTTTATAAATGGACTAAAAAGTAGAAAATAATATTTCTCAGTCCCATAGAATT
>NW_016170223.1:15172-16130 GCF_001687245.7 Rhagoletis zephyria
ATATATATCTCGATTCGTTTTGCCTGTTACAAACAACCGTTATGTGAACAAAGTTATAATACCCTTGTGCACAAGTGCGCTCGGGTATAAAAATTTGGCATCAAATATCCCTTTCAATAAGAAAAGACCACACTGTGAAACAAATGGTAGGGTTCAGTGATCGGGAAGGGTTCAATCTACCGGGGAAAGTTATATCGGTAAAAAAGAAGTTATATGTGGCCCGGCGTTTCGCTGGGTCACGTCTAGGAATCGAGATATATATATAACTATCATATAGGCGAAATTGTCACCTTTGGTGGTCTTTTTTTGACATAACTCGGGAACCACTAGTCCGATTTTGCTCAAACAAATTTAAAAAAATTAAAAATTACAATGCCTTTAATTTGTTCTTATATATCATTTTTCTATATAATCAACAGTTTTAAAAAAATTTAATATTTTAGGCAAAAAATATTTTTTTTCTTCATACATTTATTTTACCGGCATTTCCCGTTGGTTTCATCCCATCCCGATTTTGACTGTCGCATAGTGCAATCAAATATATTTAAAACAAGTAATGAAGCCTAAGTTCGGGCGGAACCGAACATTAAATACCCGGCGCAAGTATTAAATAAAGGTTTTTACACCTTTCCGAAGGCTACCGCTACATGGTAAGTCGGGATGTATCAATTTTGAGTAAATTAGCGTCCTTAAATTTCGAAATATTGAAGCTTCAAGCTTCCGAAATAGCTATCACTTCTACCATTTTTATAAGCTTTTATTTAACTTGGTCATCCCGCGCAAATCGTGGAAATTTCCAATCGATTTTAAACTAACTTCCCGACAAGTTAGAGACTGGAAATTTTCAGCATAGTTCCAATCACGANAAGGTTTTTACACCTTTCCGAAGGCTACCGCTACATGGTAAGTCGGGATGTATCAATTTTGAGTAAATTAGCGTCCTTAAATTTCGAAATAT
>NW_016170224.1:0-1597 GCF_001687245.7 Rhagoletis zephyria
ATTATGATTTTGATAAACAAACAAAAAAATTCAAATGTGGAAAGAATAAAAAAATCGAAATTTCGGTAATTGATGAAAAATTAATTTCCGCGAAATTCGCAAGTTATAAATATTTTTTTTTTCAAATATTCTCATTTTTCTTTTGTAACTTTTAAAATATTCTAATTTGTAAAATACTCAAATTTTTAAAAGTTTTCTGCATTTTCTAAGTTTGTAATCAAAACAAAAACATCAAAAAAAAAAAATTTCTTGGTTTACAAGTTTTCTAATTCTTAAAATTTTCGAAATTAAAACTTTTTTGCATATTTTTTAAGCGCAAAGAATTCTAAAATGTTCAAGGTGCAAATGACGGTAATTATAATTTTTTTTCGCTTAAATATTATGATCTTAATAAACAAAAACTGGTGCTTTTTCCACAATAGATTTTCATTAAAAACGGCCTAAAGCTCAGTAAAAATTGTTAAATGAAAATAAAAATAAACAAAATTTGAAAAAAATAAAAAATTCGGGATTGGATCAAATTGCAAAATTTTCAAGGCTTCAAATAAATTTTTTTTCAAAACAAATTTAGAGTTTTATTTTTTTAATATGTATTCAAATTTTTAAAATATTATAATTTTTATGTTTTCTGCATTTTAAAACTTTAATTGAAAAAAATAAAAAATTTAAAATGTCTAATTTTTCAAAGTTGACAAGTTTTCTAATTCTCAAAATTTTCAAGTTTTTTAATTTTTTTATATTTGAATTAAAAAAAATATATGTAATTTATATTTTAAATTTTTTAATTTTCAAAATATTTAGTTTTAAATTTTTTAATCTTCAAACAATCAAAGGTATAAACGTTTTAAATTTTCGGCTTCCATTTACAAATCTAGAAAATTTCCAGATGTTTTAAATTTGTTAAATTTTAAAAATCTTATTTTTTTGCACGGTAATTTCACTTTTGTTTTGAAAAATAGTTTTAATTTATAAATTTTACGTTTTTTTATTTAAAATACGAAAAAAACTCAAAGGAAAGATTTTATTTTCATAAAGTTTTGTAGCAACTCTAACCACTATTTTCGCAATGAATGCAACTATCGAAAATTTTCCAATTTCTGTTAATTTAATCAAAATGCTCCCACTACCACTTATATATGTATGTACATATGTTGCTCCCTAACTCAGTTTCAATGGACATTCATCTCAGCTTCACATCTAACTTTGATTGCTCTTCGAAATGTCAAAGCGTTGACATTCGTTGGTACCATAAATAAATTACACTAAGTAACAAAAAAAAAAAAATTCTCAGTCCTTGGGATGTAATTGTTATTTCTTAGTCTGTTATGCCTTAAAAGTATGGAAACCACCTAATATTCCTCGGAAACTTTGCTTTTGTGACCAGGACAATGTGATTCATTAAAATATGCTAAAATTATGAGAAAAACGTGTTTGAGTCTTTCACTACAGAGAAAATCATACAGAACAGCACATATAAATCAAAACTAAATTTTATTAAAACTTCAGAAAACCAAAAACATAAAAGTAAATCAGAAGCGGGTGGTTTTTCGACATTTGCGTTTAAACTGCGAGTCACTTTCTCTAATCAATCCCCAAA
>NW_016170224.1:4510-8873 GCF_001687245.7 Rhagoletis zephyria
TGTGTACTAAAAATATCTCTTTGTAAAATTCGTTTTTTTTTATTTTATTTTTTTTTCGATATTTATTTTTTTCTAATCCTAATTTTTTAATCCTTTTTCATTTTACTTTATTACCTACCCTTACTTTTAATTTTTTTCTTGATTAAATATTTTTTTTAAATTTAAAATAACATTTTTGATAAAAAAATAAGTAACAGAAAATATTTTATTTGGTTAAAATTTTTATAGAATATTAATGTTTCTTAATAAATTTCAAATTGACAATTATATGCAAAAGGTTTTTCCTGCTGGGTTTTTTTTTTACAAGTGGAATTTGGAAATTTTAAATAAGATATAGGTATGTATGTATATTTGATAAGCAAAAGACAGCGCCTGCGGATAGACCTCGTTTCTTCGAAATTAGCTTACAAATCATTAGTTAGTGGAAATTTAACGGATTTTAAGTAGGCGAAGCAAGTTTACAATGCTGTTTTTTAGAACAAAAAAAAAACTTACTATAGAAATGGTATTCAGTGAAGAAGAAGCAGAAGCATACATATGTATCGAAAAAAAATAGAGAGCAATTTCCGATGGAAGTTAGGCATCCTTTATCCATTTACTCAGAAAATGGACGAGCAATTGCTTTTTAAAGCATCAAAAAGTGCCAAAAGCTGGGAAGAAAATTTTGCAGCGCCCAAAAGTAGACTAAAAGTGAATGACTTGTACTTTTTTTAAGTACTAGCGCAAATACATATATTTTTTTCTACCTATCTATGTATGCATTTAGTCGTGGAAGTTTCCAACTATCTAATAATAAAATCATGTTTTCAACATTTCCCCTCCCTTTCGAATGTTGAAAACTTTTCACCGAGCAACTTTTTCACGAAACAACGAATCAATATTTTGCAGCAATTTATTTTTCAAACGAAAAACAGTGTGGTTATAGTGGCCGGTGGTGGTGTGAAAATATAAAGCAGAGATAAATGATACATATATCCCCTAAGCAGGGTAAGGGTGTGTTGATGGAAGAGGAAGTACAAAAAAAGGCTACTGAAAATGCCAACTTTAAAGTGAATTTGAATGAACGTTCTCCTGCCAACACGAAGCTTTAATGCAAGGCAGTTAGGTAAGCTGGCGGGCAGAGTATGCTGCCAGCCATCAAAGATGGCGGTTGTTTAAAATTCTGAAAAGGCGTAAGGCAAATTTGGACATTCGGTGTTGTTGCCTTTGGTTGTTGCATAATGCTTGCAAGCAAATCGTGTACCAGCAGTACAAGCAACCACATCAAAATCCAGTGGACAAACTCAGTCAAGTGTATTCAGTCGTGTCTCTGTCAGGCAAAGCATCCATTGCGTCTAATGCAGCCAGGCGTGGGAGTGACCGAACGAAAAATCTCGCAAACGACTGCAGCAGCTTAGCAACAAAGGCAATAATCGCTCAACAGAGCGGCTAAAACAACAACAAGTTTTATTTTCTCGACATTTTCGCATCGCTTTCCAAACTTGCATGCACTTTGCTCCATTGCTTCCTGCCTAAGGCTGTCGTCCACTTCATTTCTGGCTGCCCTGCCTCTAGCTGCACGTTTTTTCTTGGCCAGCGTCAACTGCGCTGCCTTGCCTGCAGCTTTCGCTGACCATTACTTCACAGCAAGCAGCTTCACTGTAGCGCTTTCAAACAAATCCATTGCATCCATCGGCTCCTGTTAACTTCACCGCATCGCAGTCCTGTGGTCTGCCTTCGTTGCTTCCACTGAAGTTGTACGCCTTTTCCATGCAAACCTCGTTCACTCCCCTGCTGCCTCGCTCTATCTCTACCACTACATTCTTCTTCAATTACTATAACTTCCAACTGCGATTGGCTTTGCCTTTGGCTTTGCTGTTGGTTCCGCATCCGGTTTGCCCACTTGGTTACATCAATCCTCATCCATACCTTATCCTTTGCGCTGCATTCATCTGCCGAGCTCCTGCTGTGTCTTGCAGCCGGTTTAAGGTTCGGATTTACCGGCTGCTGGCAGCAGAGACTATTCGTGAGGTATATGCTCGTGTGTGTGTGCATATGTTTCCTTTATAGTTACATCCAGGCACATTTTGTTGCGTTGACGTTGCCGCTAACCAACGTTGAGTCCTTGTAATTCCATGTAATGGCATACAAGTTGAGACGACTGAGACTGCTGATACTTTTGCAGGTCGAGGGTTAGTTTTGGGTGCGCCGCTTAAGTAGAATAAATGTGTGTGTGTGTATTTATGTGTGAAAAAGCGTGAGAATTTATAGGACATTATAGAGAAGTGATATACTCTATACTCTGGTTAAGGGCGAGAGAGAAATTTGAAGAGCGCGCGCCTGGAAAAAGTTGCACTGTGTCAAATATTTCAATTATTTTCATTAAAAAGTTTATTAAAATTGAAAAATGTTAAAATTAAATTAGAAAACTTTGGGAAAAAATTAATAAATTGAAACTTTCGATTTTTCAAGTTAAACTTTTTTAAATTGAAAAAATTTATGTATTCTTAAAAACTCTTGAATAAACTAAAAAAAGTTTTTTTTTTATTGTTGGAATTAAAAAATTTTAAGTATTCTATTGCCACTGGCAACTTAAGACATTTCCGAATTTTTGAAAAATTCTGAAGTTGAAATTGAAGTTCAAATCAAAAATAATTACTATTACTTAATTGAAAAATCAGATAAAAATGCTTAAAAATCAAATTTTAAAAAAATATGAAGTTTTCAATCCTAATAAAACTGCCTTTTAAGTGAAAAAAGGTGAAAAGGTATTTAATTCGCTTTTTTTAAATAAATATTAAAGTTTAATGTGTACATTTACACAAATTATAATCTAAGCTTTATAATTTTTTTTAATAATAAATAAAAAAATATTCAATTTTTTAATCTTCATAACTCAGAAAAATTTTATAAATATAGTGTGATCGAATTTTATAAAAATTTTGAAAATTTTAAGTCTTATTGAAATTTTTCATTTATTTAAAAAAAAAATGTTGTTGCGTTTAATTTGTTTTTATTTTACGCTCTAAACATCTTAAAGTTAAAAAAAGAAAAGTCTGGAAAACTTTAAAATTGAAATTTTTAAAGTGACTTTTAATAATAAATAATACGTTTTGTCTGTTTTAAATATTATTTGCATATTTAGTTTAAAAAAAATAAGAAAATTTAAATTAGTATTTTATTTAAAAAAGTTTGGAAACTGGAAACGTCAAAAATTTCGAGTTTCTCAAGTCAAATTTTCTCAACAAAAATTGTGTGAAGGGCAGATAAATTGAATAGGCTGCTGAAGAAAAAGGCTTTTAAAGAAACAAAAAAAAAAATTCTACAGGTTTGATTATTTTATTTTACGAATATATAAAAGGAAAATCTTTAGCAAAAATTTGGAAAGTGTCTAACTTTTAAGTCTTCAAATGAAAGAATAAGAACCAGCAGCAATAGAATCCATTAAAAAAATTTTAAAATTTCACAGTTGTAGTTCATAAAAACAAAAAAAAAATTAAAAATAAAATAAACAATAATTAAATAAACTGAAAAAAAAATTAATGGTCAAAATTAGATTTTAAAATCTTAATTAACAGAAAATTTAGTTGTAGTGCCGATATCTTACAATTAAATAAAAGAAAGACACTTTTTACTCACTTATAACTATAATTAAAATACAATTTTTGTCGTACGATTTTACTCTTTTCCTGATAGATTTCCTATCGTAATGAAAATATTTTCTGCTTGCAATAAATGGAACTTCACAATATCAGAAAAAAGTGAATTTCCGCAAAAATTAAAAAAAAATTTAAACATAGTAAATAAAAACATGATGATAAAAATTTTTCTCTATTGCAAAAACATTGAGGCTACAAAATACAATAAAAAAAATAGATCAAAAAAGGACTAAGGATTTAAAAATTACCTTTTCTAACAAAAGTCTTATAAATATAATTTTTTCCGCTCACAATTAGAAGGCAATTAGAAGGAATTTAAACATTGAAATTTTTGGAAATTTGTGTTTTCTGTTTTCTTTGTGGCCAACCAAATATTTTAACAGATATTTGATTTTAATAAAAACTTTTCCTTGGTCATTACAGGCACTTAAGTTTACCTACTTTCCTAAGCAAATTTATGGACATTCCTTTTTAAAAGGTAGTAAAAGAACACACAAATTCTGTACCGGCCCCGCTAAAAGTGCCCTTTCCGTAATCGCAAATATATTTCCCTGAAATCTCTTAATTCAATTCCTACTTCTATCCCATGGCCTCAATAATGAATTCAGCTTCAAGAGTGTCCCTTAAATTTTGCGCTACCCGCTGTCACTCAGCTCAGCAGAAGTAATTGCGCTGCTACTTCCAGTTCAGCACACAACGCTTACCAATGCCGCCATTATTATCAA
>NW_016170224.1:14556-16129 GCF_001687245.7 Rhagoletis zephyria
TTTTTTTTTTGGAATGCATTGAATTCACAATTTTTACAATTTGAAGTGTGCCACATTTTGTAAATTATATGGTTGTTAAATATTTTCTTCGCAAATTGCTGTTCTTGTAATAATTTCCCGCATATTATTTTCAATAATTAGAAATTTCTTCTCATGCTGCAATTTTCTGTACATTTTTGTCTTTTGCCATTTATTTATTCAACATTATCGATTGAACAATATACATATACGAGTATCCTTGCACAGTATGTACAAGCATACAATGACGAAATAATTCTTTGTTTTCATGGTGTATGTAGTTGAGCTGAAAAGCATGGCTATACGGCGTTTTGTAAAGCCATAAATATAATTCCATGCGGAAGTAAACAGTATAATTTCCATAGTAAATGTGCGGTAGAATAAAAGTATATGTATGCGCCTCTACCGGCTTACGCATAAATCCTTTTAAAGAAATAAAAAAAAAAATTTACTGAATTTTCTAAAAGCAAATTATACATACTCTATTATATAAAATCTAAATCAGCGAATGACTCTACTTTTACAAACCTTCCACCTCATTAAACAAATTATGCTACCTACCATATTACTTATTACCTACAATTAAAGTCTTCAACAGCAGCGTCACAAAACAGCTGTTACTCCATTCAACGTTATAAACTCAAGTGTCTGAAAACAGCCCACTTTAAATCTGCTTCCTTCGCCAAGTACATACATATATGTATCTAGAAGCCACTCTTACGCTGCCAATGGGACCGAACACAAATGCAATGCTAGCGGCGAAAAGAAGGCAACAAGGTTGCAAACGATTTGCTGCCGCAGCATAAAAACACTCGGCCAGTGTGTGAGGTCAATGAACGCAAGTAGGAAGGAAAACGCAACTGCTAACAAAACAAAATATGAAAAGGAAAAGAAAATAATTTATGCTCTTGCATGTAGGAAAAGCGAGAAAAAGGAGCTAGATGCAAGAAATGGAAGAAAAAAATAAACAAATACAATTTACAGGGATAAACTGGTAACCCTCCGCGCTCAATGTTTCAAGCCTAGATCCTTGAGAACATATGAAAGAAAGCCACAATTATGGAGTGCAACAAATTACAGTAACAGCAGAGTGCAAGATAGCTGAGGAATGAAGTGCATAGAAATAGAGGTGACGACATGCTGGCCAACGATAAAAGAGCGTGAGTGACGCAGCAAGCATACAAAACGCAGATACTCACTCGTACATTCTAACATACATACATATGTATGTGTGAATGATGAAAGAAATAAAAGAGATGACACATCGCTGGGGCGATAAGCGCAACGAGTATGAATTGAGGCAAATAAACCAAAGAAAAGGAGATAAAAATAAAAGCGGTGTTCAAAATAATGCAACTGAAAAAACAGACAGTTAATAAAAATAAAGAAAAAATGTACATACCTACATATGTATGTATGTATATCCATCAAAGAAGTGTGAAAAATCAAACACAAAAGCTACAGTGACACATATAAACAAATAAAGTTCGAGCAAAGAAGAGGGGGATGTGTTGACATGGCCGCACAAAAGAGGGCTGTGAGTGTAAAGAAAAAT